>NW_027656476.1:0-87107 GCF_964235325.1 Thermobia domestica
ACGAAGTTACTGTGTCCTCACTGATTTAATTGTCTATTAAGGTATATACAGTAGGTTTTTGAATTTCTTTCTTATAGCAAAGACCCAGAAGTACAAATCCTAAAAGATCTCTATTTTTACGTCATAAAACATATGACTCGTTATATTTTGGTTACTATATTAGATATTCACAGGGAATTTTCACTCTCTTACACAGCTCGATGAACCTTTGGAACTGCCTGAAGAAAACCTAGAACTAATCTTTCCATCGAAATTGTAATGAGGTACTCACTTAACCCATAGAAGTACCATCTTATTTAATTTTGTTGGGACCAATAATTTTTCCGAAGTTTCAACATCTCATACTCTTTTATTTTACGGTGTTTCTCTATATGTTAGATGTACTGGTTGGAAGTTTTAGGTAAACATATTTATACTTACATATTTCTAATACTCTTTACAAATGTTAAGTTATATTTTCAAAAGCTTTTAAAATTTAATCTTAGTAGACTGTAAGATGTTCTAACACCCCATGGAAATATCTAATTACTTGAAGATGGAATTGCTACTGGTGCTTATTAACTTTCCATGACCGGTTTCGGAAATGTTATCATCTAACACGAAAATCCCATACTTGTATTGGTCCTCCCTTTATTTGACAATATCTTGAAAGCCTTAGTCATATTTTAATTCATTTTCCAAATTGTACCTTCAAGTATGCAAGCCCCAAGCCCCACTTACATATCGTGTCGCTCTTTATTTTCCCATATCTCGGTATCCGTAAGGCTTACCGAGTTGCAGTTTTCAGTAAACAAATATCAGTTCTTTACATTTTAGACACATGCATTTCCATATATCTAAAATGCAGAAATTAGGTACCGCATTGGAACCCCATTGGAGTACCCACTTACTTTTGCATAGCAGGGTAAAAACGCCAGTGGTTCTCACTTTAAGGTTGAAAAGATACTATTTTGTCTCTTCTCTGAGCATCGTGAATCTGTCGGAGCTGTACCATAGTTGGAAAGACTCACTGATCCTTCCTATAATGACCATGTAGTCAGAATTCAAAAAGGAGTACCCGTTGAAGGAAAAACAATATTTTAAAATCCTTGCACCAGTAGTCGTCAGCTTAAAATCAAAATGTTCCAGTAGTAGTCAGAATTTTCTACCAGTGTTCGTCACTCAAATAACTTGACATAATTTATTCAGAAACGCACTGTTTATCAGTTTAAAATTAAGAATAGAGTATAAAGTACTAATGTTAATAACTGTGCATCACTTTTGGCACTCAAGAAAGAAAATAAAAACGTTTTTACATACTTTTTTAAAGCAATTTCAGTAAGAAAAATGTTAACTGAATTCAAAAGTTAACTGTATATTATTTTAACGTTAAGAGTACAATATTAAATACTATGTTTAATAACTATAGTGACTTTAAGCACTCAAGAATGAAAATAAACATGTTTGTACATACATTTTTAAAACAATTTGAGAAACAAAATCAGTTAACCGAATTCAAAACTTAATTATAGGGCCTACATCACCTTAAGATTAAGAAGGGACTATAAAATACTGAGGTTAATAATAATGCATTACTGAAGAATGAAAACAAAAATGTTTTTAACCACCTATATTGTATTTACATGTTGTTATTTCTCATTAGCATGCTTTTTGATAACGCACGATATGGGCTAGGGGTGCGCACGAGAAATGATTTGAGACTGTCACCTCTCGCAAAGATGTCGCGAAAGTTGTCTCCTCTCGAAATCTGTATCTGTTTCTATTGGAAGAGCTATGCCTCGTCTCGAATTTCGTAACAAAAATTCTGTCTAGTCTCGTGCCGTGCGCAACCCTAATCAGGCCATAGACAAAAACTTCATTTCGGAGGGGTTTCGATAGGGCTTTGTGATATCCAAATTTTGAAATAGATAATCGATATTGAAATACTATTGAAACTTGTTCGAAATATAAAAAAATACAGCAATATCAAAATATAAGCAATATCAAAAATCGAAAATTGTAATATGTCATTACAGTCTAATGATATTATGTTCTTAATAGGAGGGTGCCCGAAATTTTTTGCACCGACTGTACCTGACGTTTAACAAAAAATTTCTGGCTGTTCATATAATTCGTAATATTGTTCGTTATTCTATTTCAAATTAACATGGAAAACTGTAAAAAAAATTCATTGCGAATGATAGTTTTGGGAATCAATATCTTTATTTATATTTTAAATTAGTTATAAGTCTTGCATATGTATATGTAAATGGATTATTACAATTCTTACGGTGTCAGTGCTATCCGAAAATATAGATCCACTATTGGACGGAACTTTCCAGATCAAATAACCAATCTAAAATTCGACAGAATTTTCAGGACCACCCTTCACCTCTCTTTTAGATACCTAGGTCCTTCTAAAATCTAGTTTAATCCAGATTTTACCAAATTTTATTCGTTTCAAAGCCCCACCGCCAAAATGCTTAGTTTTGATTGGCTGATAAACCCACGCTATGATATTAGGGCGCAATTATTCCATTCCCTGCAAGAATTTCACGGAAGATGCCGGACTAAGATCTTCCCAGCAAAAAACGTTGAAAAGGAGTGAGAAAGCTGCAAACAAGGTAACATTTGGGATTTCATTAACCTCTAAATCTCTGGAAGTCTCGAGGAGCCAAAAACTGTTAAATTTCATAGTCAAAACTGGACTAAAAAAGGCTGAAATAGTAAGGGCAATATACTGACGCCATGATTTCATCTGCCGATCGATATGGACAGGATTCAGAAGTGGTGTGATTTCTGTTTTCTTTTCTAAAACCGGTTCTGAAGATCAGTGTTTCCCATCATATTTCCACCTTCCAATTTTCCTGCTAATTGAGGGTTACAAGACCTGTCCATATAGAGATTTGTTTATGTAGGTAGCGAGTGATTTTTTTTTTAACATACATGGCGGTATTTAATTTTGTTGTAGTTAGAATAGTAATCACAATGTACGTGTAAATTTACAGTAAGGGCTCCTATCTGACTCCCAAATTGGGAGTACGGCTTCCAGCGGGATGAGTTGAACATTTAGTTTGTTTCCGGGTTCCTGCCCCTTCAGGGCAGGGGTCCTATTGTTAGCTAATACTCCGATATGTCCCCTCAGGGCATTAATTAAACACTCAAGAATGTGATTTAGTGAATACAGGGCCAGTTGGCCCTGTTTCCTTTCTTCCCCTTCCCTTTCATAGAGCCGATTTAAAATGGTAAAATATGAATGTTTTCTGTGTATATTTATTAGTATAACATGTATTAATGTAGTGTGTAGTATGAATGTGGCATGTATGTGTTCGTAATGTAGAAACATGTTCTAGTAGTAGTAATTGTGGTAGTTAAGTGATGAAAGAGTGTGTGAGATAATTAAATATGGACAGTGTAGTATTTACTATGCGATAAATTCTTTATTATCCCGTCATTAAGTGAACTCATACACAATATTTAATAGTGAACTTAATATAGTATAATAATTCCGTGTACAAGGTCACATTCAGTTGTTCAAGGGTTGATTATATCGTCGCTAGCCCTAGTGTCAAAAGTCAGTACTAACCGCCATTCTTCTGTCGAGGTGCTTAGTGATTTAGTTTTCATGAAATTGACCTTTCTTTCCGAAATAAAACCTAGAAGGTATAATTCACAGCCCATATGAATGTACAGTTAGGTCAAGTGACCCAAAATTAATATATTCTGAAAGTTTCAACATTCTGCATAGTCTAGAAATCGAGATATTTAAGTAAATAAACAATACGTAAATTTTTAACAGAAGTCGGGCGATATGATGCTAGTTCTTCGCTTTGGAATTATATTAGATGTTCATTTTTCTTCGTGGCTGCAGAAGTTCATTGTTACTGCAGAATTTTATAAACATTAAATATTATCGCGGATAATTCTATTTTCAGTGAACATACGTAGGATTTTTTTTTCTTCTTTCTTCTTAATAAAGCTACCGAGTATTACATAGTATTGTGTGTGGGATGAAAGAGTCTTGAGTTCGAGTGAGGTTGTCGTGCGGTGATCGGAATGGGAAATGTTTGTAGTGACTATAGATTTTAAAGTGTTATGATGAAATGTGTAAATAGGCTGGGCATAGATAGAGGAAACAGGGTGTTTGTAGAATATAGCGTCGTGGCAAATGAATATTAATGTGAATATGAATATAAAGTGTATGAATATTGTAGTAAATGAATATAGAATATAGGACACCCATATAGTTAAATATATAGTAGCCCAGTGAATACTTCGCCGTGTGTTGATATATAGATATTGAATAGATACGTGTAGCTACAAACATCTCAAGTTCTGACCCCTGCACCATGATATCACGCGGACCGGAGGGCAATATATAGTCGGACTATGGTAATACTTTGTGGTTTAATATGTTATAATAATAATCAACCATAGTAATACCATCTGATAGAATAGGTAGCATCATATAATCGCTGACTAGACATATTGAATAATAAATTATGAAAAGACAGTAGCAGCTATAGAACAGGGCTGTAGTGAATTATATTTTCTGGTCGGTTTTTAAAATAGAATATCCTGCTCCATGAGATTTTTTTTTCCTTCACGTTACCTACTCAGGCTAGCTTACAATGTTCATGGAGGCGACAGCTCTGATAGGGTTACAGAATCAAAACAATTAGTTATTGAAATTTATTTTCGCGTACCCGGATGTCGACCCCTAGTCCCTTTAAGTATTTTCATTTCTTTTCTTAGTTTAATTAGACGAGGGAAATTAACGACATCCCAGACTGTGGCGTGTCTGCGCAGGGTAGCTATCGGTGCGGTTTGGCATAGAAATCACCGATCCAAAATTCAGTTTATTTAATTTTTTTTTATTTCGGCAAATCATTAGTTAGGGATATCTTAGATAATACTTCTATTCTAGTTTCATTACTGTCCTCGAACCTTCTTAGTTTTTTCTAAGGGGTCGAATATTTTTTTTTACTTAGAGATTTCAAAATTGGGGACGCAGTTACCTGGTCCCTTTCCCCCTCTCCTTTTATCCTGCTGGTCTGGGCCGGATACGGGGATCGGATTTCAATCTTACAAGCAAACTCTTGTGGGATTGGGATCTGATGGACACAGAACTTGCATCCTTGGCAGCAGGGCGCCCCTTGAGTCTACGTATTTGAGTAGACCACCCTTTTTGGCATGTTAAGAATATTTTGGCTATGGATTTTGTTGAGAGCGAAATTCGACTTCTATCTTTGTAGCGTTAGTTATTTCTCACTTAAGTCTTTGGCGCCCCTATTCTTCGTCTTCCTTCTTCTCTATCTCTCTCTCTGTCTTCATTACTTCAAGATTTTTTTTTTCGAATTT
Source organism: Thermobia domestica (assembly GCF_964235325.1). Classification (NCBI taxonomy): domain Eukaryota; kingdom Metazoa; phylum Arthropoda; class Insecta; order Zygentoma; family Lepismatidae; genus Thermobia; species Thermobia domestica. The sequence goes on from NW_027656476.1 coordinate 5,341, forward strand.
TCAACCTCCCCCCCCCCGATTTTGAACTTGTCACTTACGATTTATTTAACGTACAACTCTGATCTGAAATTACCAGCTGAGACGTTGCAAGACACGATTCATATATAAAGTAGATAGTGATTGGGTCCTCCATCACATTTTGACCTATCGCTGAAATGAACAAAGACTTAGTATTTGACGACACTTCGATTACGTTCTTTCACCGTCGTTCCTCTTAAGTTTTTTTTGTAATCCGTTGGTCACTTTCCTTTCTGTTTTGGTTTTCAATTACCTTGTAGTTAACCTGGGCCCAGAAATTGTACTTTGGTTTATCTAGTTATATCTTTAGAAATGCTCTGTGTTACGTGCCTGCCTCACAAAGTTTTTTTTTTCATTATTTAAGCACGAATTGAATATATAAAAGTGAAAAAATTTATAGATGCGCGGTATCAGGTAGAAAAGCGATTCTCTTTTTCATATGTAATGTCGGAAGTCATTTGTTTTGGGACAATGTTTGCAACCTTGTAAAAAATTTTATTATTGGGGTGATTAATTTAAATGTGTGCGCATTTATTGAATATAAATATATATATATAGAGAGAGAAATGAATACGTCGAAATGTATATGTACTTAATATGTGAATATGATTTTAAAGTAAAAGTATGATAGTAAATGTATTATGAATATATGTAAGAGCGCTCGTGTCTGTCCCCCCTAAACGTGTATTGGTTGCTATAGTTTGCCAGTGAGTTTTCCGACGAATTTGAGAATGTAGATTTTGTCATGAATACCGCCGTGCACTTAAGTAATTTTCCTTTTCTTTTGAATAAATGTAAATGATACCTCATGTAATTCTGTAATGGCATGTATTGGAAAGTAACGGCAGGTCTAAACGTAACCCACATCATAACGAATATTATCCCTGAACTACCAACCAAAAACCATTGTGGAAAGTGTACCTTGAATCCTTCTCACCTGCATATGTATCCTGTGACTTGACCAGTTTTTTTTTATCCTCAATTTAAACCTTCATACTCCGTACATCTGCGGGAGATCGTTTTAAAAATCCGAATTATATACAAATATATACGAAAGTGATCCTAAGGAAAGGCCTCATAACGTGTCCCAGTGTTGCATAAATAACTTAAAACTATTCAATTAATAAGTTTGGAAATGGACCGTCTAAGAGGAGAAACGTCCTCTAGCGATAGTGATTTTTCGAAATCCCTGGATGGGTATAAAGCGTCGCAGTGTGCGATTGCAGATATAAACTGTTAAAAGTTATAAACCAAGTATAGACGACGAATGGTTTTGTAAACCAATAGATATATATATACATATAGAGATATATATAAACACGAACGAAGTTAAATGGAGCGAAATGTTCTGGACACTACGAGTAGTGTGTGATTTGTGATTTGAACGCTCAAAATCATTAATATCTTATTACCCAATGTGAGGTAGAGACTCATATAAGTTCTAATACACCAAAAGGTTTTTTTTTCTTTCCTCTTTGTCAAATTTTTTTTAAGTGAAATAAGTGTCTTCTTTGCGTATGTCGCAAATCATAATTTTGTTTTAGCATGCCTAAGATATGATACATGTAATTATTTTTTTTCCCATTTGTCAATATGATTGAATATATAAAAATTTACTAAAATATAATACTATGTACTCTATTAATATATAACCAAGAACTTGTGCTTTTAAGATTTTCTTTATAATTATTTGTTTTGTCTTTTCTTTTCACTATGGATGTAATAAATTATTTGTATCTTTGTAGTTAGTTGGTTTCCTTTAAACATATATACACTGTCCTGAGTGAGTGAGCGTGTGAATGCATGATAGATTTAATATAAGTAATTTTAGTGATATCATTTGTTGTATTAACATCTATAATATATGTGTCGTGTTTTAATATATGTGTTAAGGTAAATAACCTAGGTCATGAAGGACCGCTACTAATGGTTTAAATCGGCTCTAGGAGTGAAACAAAATTAGCAGGATAAGCCTAAATACGACATCTTTCTTCTAGGAAGTCGAACCTTTTATTGATACGATACATAAATTTATATTGAGTTAATAAGTTTGTTTTTTTTTTCCTCTTGGCTAATTCATATGTGTGGTCGATCCTAGAGAACAGAGTTCAGATGCTGGATGGTTATCAATCACCGGTTGGAATAACAGTACAAAGAATGATTTCACTTTTCTCATTTCCAGGTCTAGGTCTGGGCAACCCCACGATCGTGGTGCCTGGAGCTAGGTCTGGGTGGTATGAGGGAACATGTGTCTATTCCGAAGCATTCCAAAATTGATTAGTTGTTAATAACATTTAGAATGATTCATCTTTCAACGACTTTCCCGACCTTTTACTATATTTCCGGAATTATCCAGTAATCTGTTTCTTATTAAAATACCTTATTTCTTTTCTTTCTTCTTTACCTACCTCCTTCTTTTACCCTTCTACTTTCTTCTCTTTCTTTCCTATTTCTAAATGAAAGAAAACGGAGTCATGATTGAGAGTAGTCGCTATTGGCACGGTCAATAAGTTGTTTAGATGAGTTTTCTTCGGGTGTCCGATATGGAATAATTAACAATAACAAAAGGTTTATTGGAAGTTACTCTATTGGAAAATAATCTGGATTTCAATCAGTAAGTGATCTTTCGTAATCGTCCTCGTTAAAGAGAATTAATTTTAGCCTCTCCTCTACATTGCACTTTTTTTTTTCGTTTTCTTTCAATATTGGCTAACCGTGACAGGATCTGTTGCCCTGGAAACGGCGGTTTCTATGGCAACGGACAACGTTTTCTTTCAAAATATAGAAATTGATAAAGATGAAAAACATCGATATATCGGTCAAAAATTTCGATATCGATAGTTTGATATTTGAAAATATTAATCGTTCGATCGAAATATCGCACATCCCTTGGCTCCAACTGTTACCACCTTAAAAAAGAATGTGAAAATTGCTAACTACCTAGGTAATCTGTAAGTACCTTAAGACGGGGTTACTTTGCACTTCAGGGTTAACTTCGCACAAAATACGAAAAAAAGTTACAGTCTTCCGTCGGTAAACCCATGAACTGTAAAGAGAAAGTTTCAACTGCCACCGTAAGATAGAACATCTAACTGGATTTTGGCTATAATGTTGGCGGTTAACATCAGTTCTAATCACCTGGAGGGTTTGTTGTTGTAGAGGTATGGAAAGCACTCACTGTAAATGCAGACAAAATTTGGAAGATATCACCTACAAGAATTTCCGTCAAAGTTAAGTCGGTTTCGTAGAATTCTACTGTGTATGATGGGACTTCCAAGCAATAGTTGAAACTGAAGGGTGAAACATTGTAAAGTCATAGAAAAAATAAAACTGGGAGAAGGCTGTTTTGAGCCTCAAATCGTGGTTACTTTGCACCGGGTCAACGTAACCCCTTAAATGGGAAATTCTTACTACTGGCACCTCCTCCCGTCTAACTTTAGGAAAATTTCCTCTTTAGGTAGATGTCGAAATGGATTTCTTGTTGGAAAATAAATTACGAACAGCGGCGGATTCAGAAGAATAGTTTGAGAGGGACTTCACACAGAAATACTTCGTTTATTTAGAAATCACTAGACTTTTTGAAGGGCTTGACGGGCATACGCATAGGAATGACTAAATTAGATTTTTTAAAAAAGAAATCCTGCAATTTGGGTGGGCTTCAGCCTGAAAGCCCCAAATCCCGTAAATCTTCCACTGATTACGGTTGAGATGATATTCTTGGATATAAAGAGCAACCAAGGCAAATCTGTTCACGGAGATTTTTTCTGTTTTTCAGTTGCCATTTTTGTGGGCCATGCTAAACTATCAGAATGTGGCTCCTATTTCGGTACCAGAAAATACACAATTTTCTTTACAAATATCGATAATTCATACTAAGTACTGATACCGGTACCATAATTCCAACATCAATATTTGTACACTGCATGCAGTTTTGTGTAAAAAGTGAAATGTATAAATACAGGAGAGAAAACATTGCAGACAAACATTATGTTAGTATGTTGAACATACTTTTTTGTATGTGGTGCAAAATATCTTCATCTATGGGGTTACTTTGCACCAAAGTTTATATGAAATGAAATCTTTGAGTTTTACGTTCCACGATTTTGCCGGGTATGCTAAAGGAGACGGTGATGATGAGTAATGAATGAAATGGTGGAATGAAGAAAGTGGGAGGAAACGGGACAACCCCGAGAACACACGGTGTTTGTCCACCACAAAGTTCACTTGGCGCGGACTGGGATCGAATCCGGGACCCCAAGCACCAGAGGTGAACGCTCTACCACTGAGCCACCGCGGCCCCTCATATAGAGTACAAGTAACAATATGTTGTAAAAAAAAAATGGCCCGTCTGGAGGTCATGTAAGCTAAACACCAATACAATTGTTACAGATTTATTTACTAGCACTGTTTAATTATCTACGGTGCTGAACATCGCAACACCAATATCATTATGTCACGTCCTTTCAAAACTATGCTAACTGCAAAGTAGACCTGCTTTGCTTCGTAATGTCCAAATAGTTTATTACTGTGCTCGAATGCAGGCAAGTAGCATACAAATTTATGATGTTGAAGGCGTTATTTTTCACAGCTATGAAGAAAAGACATGAAAACGAAAAATAAAAATAAATCTTTGTTTTACGTCCTACGGTTATGCTGTGTATGCTGACAGTCACAAATGAGTATTGAATATTGATGATCTTGGAATACGATTTGGTGGAATAATGAGGGGGAAAAATAGACATTGATTAAATATAGGGATGCGTTCGAGTCGAGTCGAGACAGAATTTTCCTGCCAAAATTTGAGTCGAGACACAGCTCTTCCAATAGAAAAATATATATTTTTCGAGTCGAGACATCACTTTTACAGCACATTTTCGAGTCGAGACAGTCTCAAATCTTGTCTCGTGCGCATCCCTAATTAAATATAAAATTGAAAAGAAATAAGGGCCTGACGCTCAAATATTTATCTATCTGGCAGCCATCTTGATCCCTCTAAAATATCATGAAGTACTTGATTGATTCTAAACCCAATAATAGTAATAGTAATTATAACAATAAACACAGAATATACCTAGATATAATTTACGCACCTTGAAGTCTAGAAATTAATAATTGCAATCCTCAGCATTCCAATAGAACTTTGGTTTCTCCAAATGAAGATTCGGACATCGGTTTTCTTCTCAAGCAATAATGGGGTACAATAATCAGTTGCAGTCCAAAGCCAAGTCACTAAGCATGAATATAAAAGATTTTGTGTTAAATATTTCAATGTAAATTTCATGAAATACAATTCATTAGTTAGTTACATACAAACTCATACGCGTGTAAGTCAGAATCTACTTGTAATAACTTGTAAATTTAAACAAAATTATACTACAGTTCCAGGGACATCAAACATATATTCCATAAGATATATAGGGTGTCTCAAAAGTTCCCTGACATAAAGTAACTCGGTTATTATCAGAGTTACAACAAAATGTAATTGGGAAACCGTCTTTAAATATGATGTTTCCAATGTAAGTTGAAGGAATTTTCGAAATCGGATGAGTCGTTTGGCTGTACACTCTTTATGCGTCCAATGTTAAATGAAAATGCAAGGTTGCCATTTACCTGGACCCACAACATAAGTGAATGAAGTTACTGTCTTTTACGTTAACATGTCGGTGGCCCATTTCAAACAGTAACTTCATTCACATATGTTGTGGGTCCAGGTAAATGGTAACATTGCATTTTCATTCCACATTGGGTGCATAAAGAGTACAGCCCAAACGGCTCCTCCGATTTTTAAATTGTGTTCACTTTAGATTGAAAACAACATATTTAGAAATGGTTTTTCCTCTTACGTTTTGTTGTAACTCTAACTGTCAGATGACTTTCGAAACACCCTGTATACATCATACGAAGTTCCTTTCTAAATTCTACACGGGTGTAGCTTAATTGAATGTGAGATGGATGATACATCAGGCCGTTTGGGAATACTCACACAGATGGCCGCCATTTTGGATTAAATTTGTTTGTTATAAATTGGTGGGTAATGTGATACATATATATGGCCACGGGCTAGAATTTTCTCAGTATGTCAAATATGCAATCAGATTCCATGGAGCTTAATTTGGTGAAAAGTTATTGCCAATTGAACGTTGTATTTACCTCTTTCTTCTAGATGTAGAACCATACCGTTAGAACGTGAGGAATGTATCGAAATATTCAAACTGTGGAGCGGGAGGAGTGCCTGTGCAGTGGTTACCGATTGCAAACAGAATCATCCACAATGTGACTGTGTTACATGTTGCAGTGTCACAGTAATTAACTAAATTTGAGGAGACGGGCACATTCGTGGACATACGTCGTAGCGGACGATCGTAGACAGCTACAGATGAAGCAACGCCTACGGCAGTGCTGACTTCCTTCTCGATGTGGCCCCAAAGGAGCACACGTCATTTATTAATGCAATGTGGGTTGAGTCATAGGGTCTGCGCGTGTATAAGTGCATCCGTACAAGGTGCAAATGAAGCAACATCTCCACGAGAACGATCTTGATCGCCAAGTTCAGTTTTGTGACCGAGTTATCGAGTAATTATGGTTAAACTCTAACATTTTTATGCAAATACTCTTTTCAGATGAAGCTGACCTCTACGTAAATAGGAAGGTTAATAGGCAGAACATGCACAATTGGTCACCTGACAACCCCGCGTGCAAGACCCCTCCAACATGACCAGCGCAAAGAAAATTAATTATGGTGTTGGCAGATAAATGAGGAATACGTCTAATCAGTCACTTTTTCATTCCATAAAATTAACTGCGGAATAATACCTCACGCTCGTACAGGGATAGATATTGCGAGCTGCGATGCCCGAGGATGGTACATTCTCGCAGTTTTTTCAACACCATGGCGCTTTCTTCATTATGGATTCGTGGTGCGTCACTACTTGAACAATTCCCTAAAACATGGGTTGATCGACGAGAGGCAGTTGAATGGCTGCCCGATCACCGGACCTAACGCTGTTCAATTTCTAGCTTTGTGGACATGTTAAGCCTATGGTTTGTGCAGTAAATATTCATAATTTTTATCATCTAGAACAAAGTATCGCCATCGTCTGTGCACGAATTTGACCCTATATCCTACTTTGTGTCCACATTAATTGGAAGAAGCTTCTGCAAATGTTTATTGCTCAGTAGGAACATGTGGAACATATACTATAACCAGGGGTAAAAGTGGACCTGAAAAGGTGGGGGGACGGTAGGTAGCGGCATCACTCCACGCCGTTCCTCCTGCCTATCTTTGCCCATTGTACCATTTTAGGGTCTGGGAGACGCCGTACATGTTTTTCGAGGTGAGGAACTGTGTCCCCCGCGTTCCCCCTCGCTTTTACCCCTGACTATAACAGGGAAATGTGTTCGAAGTGGGAACAATCAGAGGCGGTGCGTTTTATTACGATTTTGACTCGACATATCGGCTATCTAAATGTTCAAATGCAGTGAAGTGTGAAGCCCACAAGATTGCATTTCTATTTACATAATGTCTGAAAACCACTGGAAAGCCTCTTTAGTTACGGAGAAAAAATGGAGAGACTGATCCATCCATCGTGAACAACTTTCTGAAAAAAAAAAATAAATAAAAATAGCCCCTTACCTTGTATCAGGGAATTATACACGAAAGTGCTCAAAAACCGACTTTTAATATTAACAATTTCCAGCGGGAAAACTCCTGGACCACACACTCGAATGAGGGGTATTTCAAACTCCCGTAAGATTCGCCCCCACTGCAATCCCCTAAATCCGCCCACGCTCAAACCACGACGCTTATAAGACTTCAGACAAGACGACACATAACAACATACGAAAGAAACAATTCAATATGGCACATCAAAATATAAACTAATGAACTTCTTTGAAAACACCTCATTTTACAAACAAAAGGTAGAAAAAGGTAAAAAAAATGTCAGTATTGTCAACTTAGAAATTACTTCTACATGAGAAATAAAATCTTTGTCAATATATAAAAATGGATTTATTAAAGGTATTTAGCATTTATTCTTCCCTGAAGGTATATCTTGATCACTAAAAAACCAGAAACGGTATGTCTCTATCACTGAAAAAAAAACAAAAAAAACAGAAGGGTATGACATACCACTACATATAGTCTCACTTGGTTCACTGCTAATAACATTTCACCAGAATAAGTTAAATGATATCTGATTGCACATTTGACATCCTCAGAACATTTTAGTGCATGGCCATATATCACACTACCCACTTATCATCCGTATTACAATTTCGAATCCAAGATGGCGACCGTCCGCGTGATGTAATCCGAAAGTATCCCTCTGCGCCTAATGTGTATCTCTTATCTCGCATTCAATGAAACTACATCCCTGTAGATTTCAGAAAGGATGACAAGGGACTTCTGATGCATCCTGTATATAATAGTTGTATCAATAATGAAGTTGGAAGTATGTGATCTAGATCGTTGTTTCCAATTTAACCTAATGTCTTGCTGAAAAGGGAATATTTGTTGAAATCTGAGTTTTACGTGCGACGGGTATACCGGCTAGGCTAAAGGAGACGCTGATGATGATATAATGAATGAAATGGTGGAATGAAGAAAGTGGGAGGAAACGGGAGAACCCCGAGAAAACCCACTCACACGGTGTTTGTCCACCACAAAGTTTACTTGGCGCGAGCTGGGATCAAATCAAAGACCCCAAACACCAGAGGTGAACGCTCTACCACTGAGCCATCGAGGCCCGACAGGAATATTTGTTGAAGTCTACTGTCTTCTTCACTACCAAGGTTACACAAAAATGAGCCTATGGTTTGATGGAATTCGAACCAACATTATATGTATACTCTCTCAGCGAGAATCAAAGCTGGCACCAAGTTTACATATGCGCGCGCATTGTATGTTACTTATATAGCTCACAGAGCTATGGGCGAGCAAGCAAGGCACGTGCCCCGGGCGCGTGGTTGGAGGGGCTACTAAAAGAGAGGTTATATATTAGTACTTTTCCGTTTTGGTGTTTAATACTTTTCATCAGAGTGCGAAATCATGAAATCAAAGTGGGGGAGACTGAAGGACTGAAGAGAGCGAGAGAGAGGGGGGAAAAAAAAGCTGTGCAGTTTTACACTTCAAAGAATTGTAGTGAAATGAGAAGGTCAGAATTCAAGATGACATTCGGATGCTTGGCACGAAGAAAAACATTGCAAGGAATTAAAAAAAAACACTTAAATCATGTGATATATTTTGTAGGCTTTGGATATGTATGTTTTAGTTGGCATCAACAATTATTGGTGTGTTTTGTCACAATTGACAGTTTAGCGAGAGACTAGGCTAACTGACAATTTTAACTTTCTGGAAGAAAAGGAAACAAATGAAAACAGCACGTTACAAAGGATACGTCTGATATTCATAGTTTGGCTTAGTATACAACAGGGGTGGATCCAGGATGGACTACTGGAGGGCGGTGGGTTGTAATGCCACTACTTACAAGCTATTGCTACTTTTAAGAGATTCAACTCTGGGTGGATTTTATTTTATATTAAAATATACAAAGTTTCCTCTTCTTGGGGGCGATAGACCCTCCCTGGATCCGCCCCTAACTCAGGACAAGCTACACCGACAAGTGGTTGAGGCAAAGGTCAATTAATGACATTGGTATGCTGTTCCGTCAAAATCTCAATCTTGACCTGGATGTAGGTTAGCCTGGTCCTCACTGAACCCCTCAATTGAATGTTTAATATGTAAATTAGGCACTCCTACATCACAAACAGTAAATATAACCTACCTTATTCTACGTTTTTAAATGCATTTCTACAACTGATTGTAACTTTAAAGGTTCTCGTGAAGATTAGCTGGCGGAGGTTACCTAACATAGCCATGATTTATCAAATTAACAGTTGTGCATCGTGGGTGATGATAATGATCCTGAGGTTAGATGTTAAATTGGACTCGAGAGCGGAACAAGGGCTGTTATTATTCGTGTCTCAGACAGGGCATGGAATGGAACGAATATGAAAATAAGGTTCCTGTAATAGTTTACCACAGGGTTTGTAAGATTTTCGAAACACTTGGCAATTTTTTTTTTATCAAGACTTGACATTTTTTAAAAAAGAAACCAAGACTTGGCAATTTCAAGTTTCATCCCCCTCCCAATCTTGTAATGCTCGCTACGCCGCTGTAAGCAATACATATTTTCGACAATATTCGTTGTTCATCCGTTTCCGCTGGGTTACAACGTGGTAAGCTGCATATGGGACTTTTAATAGTGTTATTATAATGAGAAAGAATTGCAAATTATGTTGATGTTCCTAAAAGAGGGAAATTGAAAGAGAAATTAAATTAAAAATAAATAAGGGAGAGAAAAGTAATTACTTGAAAATAAAAATAAAGTCTTTGAGTTTAATGTCTCACGATTATGCTGTTAGGCTAAGGGAGACGGTGATTAAAGCAAGTTAATGGTTATGGAATATTTGGTGGAATGAAAAAGTGGGATGAAACCAAGTCCCCGAGAAAACCTACAAGCACGTATATGAAAATGAAGTAAAACATACACTGGACTATGCTTTCTTTGTCTAGCAGAGTCATAGTTTGGAATCGAAAATGTGTTTTGAATCCTTGTATTTAGAGATTGAGAGTGTAAGTAACGAAATCACTTAATACATCCATTAAGATTTCGGAAAGCAAAATATAAATTTAGGTAAGCTAACTCCATGTAGTAACTGCTTGCATCCGCTTCGTACATTGTTCGAAGGGTCACGAAGCAAATCACCTCATTTAGTCTACACATACCTAGTACTAATGTTAATTACCTGCTTCGTTTGGGTTCGATCATTCTAAACTATTTTACTGGTAGCATATATTCGTTCGTTTAGCCAGGATTTCGTAATGGAAGGGGGTGCGTGACTTGAAATACTGTGGTTACAACACCAGGGGATCGATCAATCTAAACTATTTTACTGACAACATATCCATATTGATTTGTTAGGACAATAAAATGAGGATATATTAGTAAGTATTTTAATTAAAGAATTATGAAGAAATCTTGCGTAAAAGAATAGAAAAAAGTATTAACAAAGACATAGTCTTCCGAGGTCATTGGAACTCGGTTCTTCTCGTCTTCTTTCTATTTCTCTTATCTTAGTTTAATGCCGTCAAGGATAGCAACGAGATCTCTTTCGGGAGTAAAGACATCCTATAAAATGGATTAGTGTTACCGCGAAAATCAAAATGGTTCATATTATTGGTAATTCTGGGCATTGCTTAAGTTCTAACTGACAGGCTATCTGAAAGAACCGGTTTATCGATCGTCATTTTAGTCCATAGGGTTACCGGCGCAAATCCCGGGGGGATGAGGACATGTTCCCTCCAATCTTAGAACTGGGGGGGACTTTCCCCTCAATAATACGATTTGAAATGCGTTTTTGGGGGAGAAATGTGATGATTTGTGTCCGATTGCCACAAAGGAAAGTAAGATGAAATGATGTCCCCACCCCAGAATAAGCCTTCAATCTGCCCGCCTCACAATTTTGAAGACAACTCTGCTCCCCTGATCCTCCGCAGCATTGTTTTTCAACTTCATAAATATTTTGAACATCTTTAAAAAAAATTATGAGAACTGTCTTACGCGTCCCTCTCAATGTTGAAGACAGATTTCCGCAGCTGCATAGGGTTAACATGGAGCTAGATGGAATTCGGAATGTTCCGTTACAATAATATCCAATTTCAACTTGATCCCCCCCGTTTCCTCCACACAAAGCTCCTCGTAAGAAAGAGTAACCAAACGCTTCTTGTAGCTTTATATTTTTGAGACTGATTCATCTGTTTCATCTTTCCTTAATATTTTTCATTTCTGGATCCAAAGGGGGGGGTCTGGACCCACCCCTCGGCTACGTGCCTGCTTCCCGTAAAAAGCTTCATTCGAACCCTGAATCAAACAACTCCATCTGTAAAGCAGTGCTGAGTTGATTTTAATATCCTTATCTGCAACGAGGCTGTATGAAACGTGGACTTACTGATTAACATGGACTCCGAACCACTCCCGCCGGGAATCGAACGCTTGTCTCCCACACCAAAGGCGCGTACGCTAACCATTTAGCCATGAAGGAGCTCATCTCTAAAGCAGTGTAAGCAACAACAACAAAAAAGAAACAAACACACACACACACACACACACACACATATATATATATATATATATATATATATATATATATATATATATATATATATATATATATACACATACATACATACATACATACATACATACATATACTAGAAGTTTGCGCAATTGGGGATCAAAACATTCTCAATGAAGAAATAGTAAACGTCAATCAAAGTGGGCTTCTGCTTATTTTTTACTTCGTTAATACTTAATTCCTTCTAGAAATAGTGAAACAATACTATGAAGTCACAGTACTTAAACATAATCGAAAGAATAAGACAAGGAAACAGAGTAATTTCCGACTGATTAAACTAGTCATATATACTATACCTAACTGTTACATTGTATTTCTTACCATATTACGAAAGCGATATAACTTTTTTACCAGCGATAGAAGCTGGACGCAATCCAATACTGCAATTTAGACGCTGTAACGAAAGCTGCAAGTCAAACGCCTGACACTCCTAACTCTTCAAGCTGTGTAGTAGCTGTTTCAAGCGGTCTGCAACTTATGACCTTGAAACTAAGTGCTAGTAACCAAATTAATGCCAAGGTACGATACAAACACCTCAACTTGCCACAATGACGTCAACACAAGGAAAAAAAGAAAAACATCTAATTTTTGGTTCCAAAATTATGAAATAATAATAATAATGTTTTAATTCTCAGTAACTCAAATATTAGTTAACTAGAGAACATAACAAGCAAAACAAAACAAAACGAAAAGAACTGACTGCTGTTTTTAAATTTCAGTGAGGCTGTAAAATATGTTTTGTTTTATTGTTAAAAAACAAAAAGAAAAAGAAAAATAAACAAAGAAATGAAATAAATTTTGTTGCAAATATCCTAGTAAAAATAAATTTTCTAGACACAAGTGGCTCCGCGTAGCGTAGTTGCTAACGCTCTCGCCTTCGGTACGAGCGGACCCAGGTTCGATTCCGGTAGAAGCACTCGGTCGAAAAAGTATCAAAAGCTTTTAAGTCCAGCCATCCTGAATGATTCTTTCTTGGGTTTTCCTCATTTCACACCAGGCAAATGCCGGGTGGTACCCAACATATAGGTCCCAGGCCGTTTGCTTCCTTCCCTTTCCCCGGATAGTGTGCTCACCGAGGGACGTCATAACTCACATGTGACGGACTAACAAGGTCATTGATGCCGAAAGCCCAGAAATCTAAATCCTAAATCTTCATTCACTACACAAGAAAATGTTCGCGCTGAAAACGGTTTCTTAGCAATTATGTTAAGCAGTCCTGTAGTAAATCTCCATCAAGTAATAAACCGTCACATATAAAAAGGAATGAATAAACACATAACATTCATTTTGAGTACATTGAAATGTAAAAAGTTACAAAACATTAATATTCAAAGATTTCTCAAAATTCAGATTAACCCATTCCTTTCTCCTCAACCATTAACGAGTTACAATAGTAAGAATTGTAGTCATAAATCACATTACTTGTTTAGTACTATATTAAAGCAAGTTATACTAAAGGAATATATAATTAATGGAATATTTAACTAAAGTGATAGTTTACTATTGTACTTACCCAGGCTTTTGTTTCCTTCCACTCTTCTTTTCCGTTTCTAAACAACCTCGTTTATAAACCAACTCGCAAGCAAACGACCGTTGTTTCATGACGTCATCTATGGTGCAAGAAAGAGGTGTCTATAGGTCAGGACCTCACACACAGATGGACGTATATAACATATAGCTGAAGTATTTAACATACGTATACGTATGTAAAATACAGAAGATTGTTAGATGTCAGACATCCTGCAGCGACATGATGTAATATCTAAGCGGGTAAAAGGCAATACCTGTGTAGCATATGGATAAAGTACGCTCCGTACAGATTTCCTTAGTAAACATAACGAATCCTTGTATTTGTACAATATACCGCTGTCCGGATAATGGATTTTTCTCAGTGTAAGCACTGGTTGCAGTAGCGTAATAAGATCAAAGATAGAGCATGTTCCTCTGACGCTGAATTCAAATCAAAAAGCCATTATTCTCTGTGTTCCACTGTTTTTGTTCTATGTCGATAAAGATTGAACCCAAAAGTAGTTTATTTCAACCACTTCCGGTTTAAATAGACTCCTAAGTGAGAAGAGAGAAGAACATATTCTTGGAACACTAAAACAAACTAACTCTATGGCCTATGGAACCCGGAGGTTCAATACCGCGTTCACAAAAGCTCTCCATTGGCTTCTATCCTTAGCCAATTGGATCCAGTATCTATTTTGTATTCCTATCTCTGCGAGATCCATCTTAATATTGTCCTCCCATCTGCGTCTAGGTCTTCCTAATGGTCGTTTTCCGATTGGTCTTCTAGTCAAGACTTTAAAAGCGTTTTTACTTTCTTCCATTCTAGCTACATGACCTGGCCACCTAAGCCTCCTAGACTTGATGACCCTAACAATGTTGGCTACACCGTATAAATTATGTAGTTCCTCGTTATGAAGTTTCCGCCATTCCCCATTCCCGTTCCTCTTGGATCCGAATATTCGTCTCAGGATCTCGTTGTCAAATACTTTCAGTCTATGTTCTTCCCTCAGAATAAGCGACCATGTTTCGCAACCATACAGAACAACAGGTATGATTATCGTTTTATATATTTTAAGCTTCAAGTTCCTCGAAAGAATTCGCGACGACAAGAACTTTTGAACCGAATAGTAACACGAATTCCGTGCTTTTAGTCGACATTTAATTTCTTCGTGAATATGATTTTCGTCTGTTAATATTGATCCTAAACTTCGAAAACACTAAATCGATTGCAAAAATGCCGCTGCTTGATAGGTCTTACCATTTTCCCTCTGCGGAAGTCAATATTGAAAGAGGAAACAGTAATAAATTTGAATCATTTCCGGTTTTGGCAGAATGTTGTAGATAGTCATTATATGCACTGAGAAAAAAAATTGTAGGTGGTGTTCTTAAAAAGATAGGTTACATGCGTAATTCCTGTAGTTTTTGGACTTAACGTACAGCAGACATATAACAGAAAACGCATGTTTTATAATACTTTCTGTATAAGTGTTCCATCTATACGTGCTTTCCGTATGAAATAATGTAGGCGGTCAGGATCTCACATACAAATGGACGTATATAACATGTAGCTGACGAAGGTAACATAAGTATATGCATGTGATATACGGGAAGCTGCTAGATGTCAGACATCCTGCAACGACATGATGTAACATTTAAGGCTAGTGCCAATGTAGCATACGGATAACGTATGCTCCGTACTGATTTCTATAGTAAGCAAGATGATACCATATATTTGTACTAGGGATGGCCAAAATTTTCCGGAATCCGGATTCCGGAAATTTTGTTTTCCGGAATCGGAAAATTTACTTTCCGGAATTCGGAAAAATTCCGGATTTCGGAAAAATTCCGGAATTCAGAAAAATTCCGGATTTCGGAAAAATTCCGGAATTCGGAATAATTCCGGAATTCAGAAAAATTCCGGATTTCGGAAAAAATCCGGAATTCAGAAAAATTGCGGATTTCGGAAAAATTCCGGAATTCAGAAAAAAATCCGGAATTTGGAAAAATTCCAGATTTCGGAAAAATTCCGACATTCGGAAAAAATCCGGAATTTAGAAAAATCGGAATTTTTCCGAGATCCGGAATTTTTCCGATTTTACTTTTCGGATTCCGGAAAGTAAAAATTCTGGAATTGGCCATCCTTAGCTAGTAGCTGTTAAAAGAGAAACACAATAATGAATAGGCTATATATACTGTATTAATTTCTTGTAGTTGGATATGTCTTTATCATTTACGTAGACAATTGCTACTGCAGTTATTTACTACTTTATGAGAAAGGTCTTATTTTCACACACAAAAAAGTCGCCGGTATGTCTCAAACATTATCGCGTTCCCACCTGCAGCTGCTCCAAAGCACTGCAAACTACTTTTTAACCAGGCGAGAGGCAGTGAAGGAAAATAAATCTCAACAAATATTCTAATAACATTCGCTTATTGTCAACATACCTACAGTGAGCGCAGAAAGTGTTCATACACCGTGCATACTTTATATTGAAAACAGCTAGCATGAGAACGGGAGGTGGAAAATATATATATAACCAGAATTAAGACTACACATTCTACATTTTATTTCTATATACAAGAGAAAGGCCAAACAAACACAATCACTGTTTTGTTCAGAAGAAAAGAGAGAATTCCTTTTTTGTAAACGCAAAAAGTCACCGTACACTTACGCTTGAATTAATGCTTATAAAGTATATTACGTTATTTAATATTTTGTGGGATTACCCTGTGCGTTAATGATTGTCTGTAGTCTTCGTGGCATTGATTTCACCTGTAGTAGTTCGTAGTTCTGTAGCTTCGGGACTGATTATGTCCCATTCTTCTTGAATAGCTTTTCTTAGGCCTTCTTTAGTAGACAAGCTGTGCCTTCTGATTCTTGTCTCCAGAACAGATCATAGATGTTCTATGGGGTTCATGTCTGGGGATTGGGGAGGTGTGCGAAGCTGTTTCAAGGTATTATAGAGTCAGGGGCGGATCCAGAGGGGGGCGATCGGGGCGATCGCCCCCCCCCCCACAAGAGGAAACTCTTATTTTATATATAAATAAACCTATCCATAACAAGTTTGGAGCTCTTAAAAGTAGCAGTATTACCGCCGACCGCCCCCCCAGAAGTCCGTCCTGAATCCGTCCCTGGCAAACCTTGCAGACAGGCCTCGTTCAACAGTACAAACAATAATTGCGATGTATAATGTTTCTATCACTGTGCGAAACCATAAAAAAATAATAATAATAAAAAAGAACTGGAAGACCAAGAGTGTTGAGTGAACAAGTTAAACGTTACATTATTAGGGAAAGAAAAAAGGTTCCAAAAAGTAGTGCTGTGCAATTGGCAACGGATCTGGAAACACGCGGTGTTAAAGTATCAGCCAGTACAGTGCGGAATATTTGCAGGGTATCATGGTCGGATAGCCAGGAAAATGTTCTGGGTGAACAAGACAAATCGTATAAAGAGACTAAAGTTTGAAAAAGAGTATAAAGATAAGGGATCAGGCTTCTTTCTGGAATAGGGTCACATTTTCGGACGAAAGTAAATTTAATTTTATCGAGTCCAATGGGAGGCGTATGGTATGGCGCAAGGTGAATACAGAGATGAATCCTCAAAATCTCGTCCCTAAAGTAAGACACGGAGGAGGGTCCGTGCTCGTCTGGGGTTGTATGAGTGCCTCAGGAGTGGGTCGTCTCCACCTTATCGATGGAGTGATGATCCACAAAGTGTATATTAACATATTAAAGGAATATCTCCATACTAGTGCGCAGAAGATGGTTCTTGAAAACAATTTATTGTTCAGCAAGACAACGACTCCAAACATACAGCGGAAAATACTCGATTTCTATACAGGGGCGGATCCAGGACGGACTTCTGGGGAAGGGGCGGTCGGCAGTAATACTGCTACTTTTAAGAGCTCCAAATTTGTTATGGATGGGTTTATTTATATATAAAATAAGAAAGTTTCCTCTTGTGGGGGGGGGGCGATGGCCCCGATTGCCCCCTCTGGATCTGCCCCTGAGGTTTGCTATCTTTCTCAAAGACTTACCCTTCTTATGCACTTTAATAATTACTTTTCTTGTCTCCTCATTTGTTTCTGTTCGGTTGCTTCCCATTTCGACAGCCCACCGTGCAGTTTTTTCACTCCTATTCACAACTAAACTCATTCTGTTACTCGTCATGCTATACAGAGGTGTATACTCAGGTGAATACTAGTGAACCCCAGTTGTGGTATCTTTGTTTCGTATTCGTACGTCAGGTGTACGATCACTTTTTGCGTCTATTCTATACATTTTCTACGGAATTTATTTACTTTCTGACCATTAAACTTGTCTTTGTGGTTCTTTATTGATATATTCATAAAGCTTAGTTTTCATTATTCATATTGTGTGTGTTATTACACTTCTTAAATTTTCTGTTTCTTTTTCGCAGGCATTCTCGTTTCAATAGCATAGGTGTACGAACACTTTCTGCGCTCACTGTATGTACAGTAAATACAAATTTATAATTTTTGACTTTACGAAGTATACAATGTAATTGTTCAATAATTAACATAAGCAGGCATTCATTAATTTATATTAATATAATAGTTAACAAAACTAATAAGCGGGTGATTGATGACTCAGTGGTAGAGTTTTCATCTATGGTATTCTAACCCAGGACATGTGGGTTTTCGATGGCTAATTTTGTGTTCGAAAATTTTCCCGGTGGTACTCTTGGTTCCCTTTCTTATATTTGTTCCATCATCACTCATTAACGAATTTAGTTTATCAAAACTCTATAGCCATATATTCATTCTGTCCGTCAGTGAAACAAACAGTCTCAAGAACTATCTGATGGATTACCAATCAATTTTGGCCATGATGTACAGAGTCAATAGTTAAGAATCGAGTTCCCTGATGAATGTAATATTCAAACCGGAAGCGGTACAAATCAACCATTTCCGGTTTTAACGTTAATCATTATATAGTAAATATGGTAATAGATAGCGAGAAGCGGTTTCCAGTAATCGACATATATAACATTCATGTAGATAGAATGTTACCCAGTTTGTGCATCTGCTGAAAATAATGAGCTTAGGTATTTAGAGAGCATTTTCCGCTTTCGAAAATGTGTGCTTGGTAAAGAATGTAGAGAATTAGCTGAGTCAGGCACGTAGCTAGAATATGGTAATAGGAAGGGGGGGGGGGTCTGTCACGAAATACTGTGGTTATTTACCAGGGGCTCAATCATTCTAAACTATTTTATTGGCAACATATATTGGTTCGTTTAGCCAAGATTTCTAATGGGGGCATGATATGAAATACTGTGGTTACACACCAGAGGCTCGATCAATCTAAATATTTTACTGACAACATACCCATATTGATTGGTTAGGACAATAAAATGAGGATATATTAGTAAGTATTTTAATAAGAAGCTATGAAGAAATCTCGAGTAAAAGAATATAAAAAAAGTATTGAAAAAGATATCGTCTTCCGAGGTCATTCGAACGGTGTCGAGAATTTTGCGTCTGGGAAATTTGCGCCCTACCTCAAGAACAGGGAAAATTGCACCTGCGATGTACCTCCACCGGGAAGTTTGAGCCCTGCGAAATAAAAGAACCTATTGGAGCTTACGCATTTCCTCGGAGGGGCTGACATTACAGCATAAACAATTCTCCCCCCACAACCATGCCATTTGTGATTTATTTTCATTGTGCCTATATAAGGGGAGAATAAACTTCAATATAAGCCAAAAGAACACAACGGATCAACGCAATCACTGCTTCTTCCAGAGATGATTTTGGGGGAACACTGGCCTCCCCAGAGATCTCAGAGTCCCCCCTCGGAGGAGACCAAAATAATACGTCTATAATATAATAATAAATAGAATAGTAGCAGCAGTGACCCCCCTGCGGAATACTAAGTGTGCCCCCCGGAACATTTTTTCTGAAAGAACGACTGAACGCAATTGTGTGTTTGAAGTGTAATTCCAGCAAGTAAACACACTGTACATAGTTTTCTTGATAATATTACTGAACTGATTTTACATTCACTTTACATTTTCTTTTCTATATTTTGTGTCCTGAAAAGCCAAACAACTCGCAAGGATTGTGAACAGAGATATCTGGGTAGAGCCAAACAGCCTTTTGTAGATTAAATTATACTCTTTGATTATATTAATAAATAATTATATATCAGTCATTTATACGTTTATTGTAAATTTTGTAGTATAATGAAAAATTGTATTTATATGGATTGCCCTTTAGTGAACTAAAATTGTATTTTTTTCATTTGTTCGGAATATTATAACGGATGGAGTAACTCACTGAGACGATGAGAGGCAAGCCTAGTTCAAGTGCGAGTGGAAGTTACTTTACACAATACAATAATAAGTTGAATTGTAGGGCGCTAACATCCCAGTGCAAATATATAGCCGGCGCATTTTCCCCTCTTTTTGGGGTAGGGCGCAAACATCCCAGTGCAAATATATTGCGAGCGCATTTTTTCCTATTTTTGTGGTAGGGCGCAAATTTCCCGGGCGCAAAATTCTCGCATTCAAGGAAAATATAATGTCCGTGAAGTTGACAAGCCACTTATATCAGACTCCAATTTCGACTTTAAACGTCGCTAGTGCTACGTTAGTGTTCGATAGTGACGCAAATCGTTAGCACTCCAACTGCATGCCAACACGCCCACTTCTAAGAATCATCTCAAAAATGAGGTTAACCGTTAGAGCAAGTAAGTGCTCATTGGTGCCATTAACATTAACGTTAAAGCCTCCATCGTACGGCCCTTTGAGTAATAATAACACCACGTTTTTTGCTAGTCTCAATGCGTCCCTATATTCTCGCGAACATTCTGACGTGCCCAAGTTAGTTACTTTTTTGGGGGGGGACTATTGTTTATCTGTTATTGTTTATTGTTTATTGCTAGTCTGCAAAGTAGTCCTTACATTAATATGCCATTGTCCTTGATAATCATTGCGTATTTACAAGCAATTTGTTATTACTGTTAGAAGATATCAAAAAACAACAGATAAAATCTACTACTTAACGGTTCATATTTTTCTTTTACAGTACATAAACGATTAATAATAATAATAATAATAATAATAATAATAATAATAATAATAATAATAATAATAATAATAATAATAATAATAATAATAATAATAATAATAAGACTATTCCAGCATAAAAGTTATCAATTGCATCACACTGGCAACAAGCGACGCATATTTTAACTTCATAAAAAATCGTTTCTCACGATTTTCTGGAAAACTACGTATGATAACATCTTCATTATGTCAAGTTGTTTATCTCAGTGTGATATATGTCTTACTTCTGGACAATATCACAGTAAAACAAAAATTAAATATTAGGAGTACATCGTACTTTTGGACTACATCTCATTAACCATGGGAAGATTGAGTAGTGTATACTTTAGGATGTTTCAGCTTAACTTGCATCATACATTCTTAGGATTACAAAAAGGAAATTTGTTCGTTTGCATTTGAACAAAATTCTTAGGATTACAAAAAGAAAAAATATTTTTTCCGAATTCCGGATTTTTTCCGAATTCCGGATTTTTTCCGAAATCCGAAATTTTTCCGAATTCCGGATTTTTTTCCGAAATCCGGATTTTTTCCGAAATCCGGAATTTTTCCGAATTCCGAAATTTTTCCGAATTCCGGATTTTTTCCGAAATCCGGAATTTTTCCGAATTCCGGAATTTTTCCGAATTCCGGATTTTTCCGAAATCCGGAATTTTTCTGAATTCCGGAATTTTTCCGAATTCCGGAATTTTTCTGAATTCCGGATTTTTTCCGAAATCCGGAATTTTTCCGAATTCCGGAATTTTCCGATTTTACTTTCCGGATTCCGGAAAGTAAAAATTCCGGAATTGGCCATCCCTAATTTGTACAATATATCGCTGTCCGGAGAACGGATTTTTCTCTGTATGTTACCTTGAGACGCTAAATCGTTTGCAAGAAACGCTCTGTGCTATCTGTTACCGTGTTTGTTACAGTATATTACGATAAACGTTGAAACCGGAAATGGTTATTTTAATCACTTCCGGTTTGAATAGAGCTTCAATAGGTAGGAGATGAAACCTATTCTTCGGACGCTGAATCGACTGTACAAAACCGCATCTTGATAGTATTTACCGTTTTTCGCTCTAAGAAAATCCGTATTGAAACCGAAGGTAACAGTAAGTTTGAACCACTTTCGGCTTCGGTAGGATGTTGTGGACAGTCATAATACTGTATATTGTCTCAAAACACCGAATCGTTTACAAATTATAAATTCTCGTTATCTGTTATCGTTTACATCCTATGGCGATAAACATTGAAACCAGAAATGGCCAATTATAACAACTGTCGGTTTGAATAGAGGGTTAATGCAACAGATGGAATCTATTCTTTGGACGCTGCTTCTATTGCAAAAAAAAAAAAAAAAAAAAAAAAAAGCACTTTGATAGCATTTACAGTTTTTGCTTTACGTAAATCAGTATTGAAACAGGAAATAATAGTAAATTTGAATCACTTCCGGTTTTGGCTGTGTGCTGTTGATGGTGGTGATGTTGTCTTGCACTGAATCGTTCGAAAGAAACCGGTTGTGTTTTCGTTTCTGTTTTCGTTTTCATTCTATAGCGATAAACGATGAAACTGAAAATGGTTAATTTTAACAACTTTCGGTTTGAATAGAGGGCTTACAGAGCAGATGGAACTTATTGTTAAGACGCTGAATCGATTGCAAGAAACAGCATCTTCAAGCACTTATCGCGTTTGCTCTATGGAAATCAGCATTGAAACCGGAAGTAATAGTAAATTAGAACTATTTTTGGTTTCAGTAGAATGTTGTGAATAGTCATAACATGTTCTTCTGAGACACTAAATCGTTGCCCCCCACCCCACCCCCGCCCAATAAAAATGCTTCTTGCTATCTCTTAGCGTTTTCGTTCCATGGCGATAAACGTTGAAACCGGAAATGATTAATTTGAATCACTTCTTCTTTGAATAGAGAATTAACAGAGGAGATGGAACCTATCCTGGAGACTCTGATTCGACTGCAAGAAACTGCATCTCGATATCTTTTACCTTTTTGTTCTGACACCTGTCGAAGACGGACAGACTGACAAGGCCGTTCTATAATACTTATGCATATCATAGTTTGGAAGCCTAATTTAAGAAATGCTTTCTTTGCTGGTGCTGGATTCCAGCCTTGATTCTCGTGAAAGTAGGTGGTTCGAAATATGACGTTAAGCTATAGACTTATAATGAAAAGTCATTTAGCCTTTTTGGTGAATAGGACATTTTATTCTACAGGGTCATATCCAGAAGTAGTAGGACTGATTTTTTTTCCCGCGCGCTCGAAGCAATGTAGGGGAAGCTGCAAGGCCGGATAATATGAAGTGGAGCCTTGGGAACAGGTGTCGACCGGCGGCAGTCGCCTGCGTGCTTTAGTTGACTGTGGACCACTTTGTTAGTGACCCCTTGTTGTGACGCCTCATCGTCAGTTGCGATCGAGCGAAATTTGGAGCAGCTGTACGCCATCAAGTTTTGCGTCAAACTGGGAAAATCAGCGACCGAAACCAAGGACATGCTTACGCAGGCCTACAAGGAGGATACTATGAGCCGCACAATCACCCCGTAAAAAGGCCAGAATGTCGAAATCGAAAGTGAAATCGAAGTTGATTGCATTTTTTGACCGTCGTGGCATTGTTCATAAGGAGTTTGTACCTCCTGGACGTAAATGGCAACATGTTACGTGGAAGTGCTCACACGGCTGCGAAATCGGATCACACGCGTGCGACCAGACCTGGTGGGGAAATGGAAGCTGCACCACGTCAACGCGCCGTGCCACGTCGCGTGGATTGTGAGGGATCTTCTGACCAAATTCGGCGTTTCCACGTTGCCTCACCCCCCTACAGCCCTGATATGGCACCACTGGACTTCTTCCTGTTCCCCCGTATCAAGAGGCAGCTCAAGGGGCATCGTTTCGACTCGGTGGAAGCGGTCCAAGCTTCGATGACGAGGGCGCTGAACGGCATCCCAGAGGACGACTTCCAGAAGGCCTTCGCGACCTGGAGGGCTCGCAACCAGAAGTGTGTGAATGCCCAAGGGGCCTATTTTGAAGAGTATTAAGTCGATGTACCAAAATGTTCAATATTAAAAAAAAAATCAGTCCTACTACTTCTGGATACGACCCTGTAAACATACTAATGAATATAGATAAAAAATATTCTTGATTGAATAAATGGAACTTTCGCCATTTCATCTGTTTCATCCGCACTGTCGTTTCAAAGGCAACTGATTGGCTTTATCATTAGAGTTAAAATTGGGAATTGTACAATTATTGTGGTATAGGCCTAATATTAGTTTTTATACCGTTGTTATATTATTTTTGAACAGGAATGAAATAATGTTACACGCAGTGGCATATCCAGAATTTCATCAAGAAGATCTACCTATCTTCTTGAGTAAAAGCAAAAAGTATGAAGTTTCCTTAATATCTTCCTCAAGGTTGGGTTAAAATTCCGAACTCCCGTTTCGTGCGCCACTGCTTACACATTAAGTATAATTTGAATTTATAATATTGACGGTTCTCTCTCTCTTTTTTTTAACACTTAATATTGCAATAGATTATACCAATTACAAACAACCTTCTCTATTGAAAATGCTATTACTTAATTATACATCTATTGCCTCTCTTATTAATCTTTAATATTCATGAAAGGTTCATCTTATAAGTAACACACTTTGAAACATTGTTTTAAGAGAATTCTTTCAGTGTAGCCTATATTGTGCTAATACTGAAACTTCTGGTTGATTTACATATCTGAAACTTTCGGATATATCTTGGTATATTGTTCACATCTGATCTTAATTGTTTGTTCCGTTTGTCTACTGTATATTGAGGAAAATTTACATGAGAATCGATAATATTTGAGGTGTCTAGTTATGTTATCTGGTTATAAAGGCAGTCAATTGTCTTTGAAGCGTCAGTTTAAATAAATGCGAGTAAATAAACAGATTGAAAGTTTTATTTATTTACGTACTATTGCAGAGACGGAGTGGGTAATGAGTCGTGGGTGAAGTGGGTCAAGATTTGTTCGTGGGTCGTGAGTCAACAGAACATGACCCTCTGCCACTCAACTACCTCTTACGACCCACGGACCCATTCTGCTCAGTGTACAGACAGCATCTTCTAAAGACTGGTGATTTTTTTTCTACGTTTTCCTTTCAAGGCTTCCATTTTTTCCTTTTTTGTTTGTTGTGTTTTGTTTGTTGTGCTTGAAATAAGTATGTCTGAGTGAAAGAAGAACTTCAGGCACTCTTGGATATTGATATTTTTTAATTGAAATAATTGTAGTAGAACTTTCTACTTTGCTTTTCAGACAGTCGAATTTTAGGTTTTAAAGGTCATATCCACCGGTATTGTAACAGAACAGTTCTTGAATGATTGATCGGAACAAATTCAAACTCCGATTAATGATAATTTCACAGGCATTTTTTGTTACAAGTGTAAACTTTTTAGTCAGTGGAGAGGAGGGCGTGGATTATGGGTCAGAGTTGATGACGATGGGTTTCGGTGGATGGTGGGTCAGAGTGAGTCACTGTTGATCGTAAGTCGTAGGCCCAGTAGATCGTAGGGTCACAGTGGGTGGTATATCATGGGTCATGAGTTAAGTTTTCATTGACCCACGCCTCTCTGACTAGCTGAGATGTCCGTTCTTCGCACAGGGAGAATAAGTTCATAGAAAGTATTTGAAACCCTTTTGCTTTAGGATACGCATTGGGGATAAGTTTGGACTTAAACGCACTATTGATCTTAGCAGCCCGAAAATTAGGTAATTATACACTAATATCGATCGTTTTCGATTGTTTGTATATGTCACCCACTCACTCCTTCTTCCCCCCCCTTCACCGAAAATTTTCTAAACACTTAGTTAGGCCAGGGTACACGTGTAGCGATCTAAGAGAAGTTAGCCTTCAAAATTTCATACATTTATTCATTTATTCACTATCACATTTATTTGGTGTTATATATACGTGCACCAGACATATTGTCCCTGTGTGCAATAATTGTAAGTTACATGTAAAAGTTAAGCAACATTAAATTAACATATTTGTAAAATGTATAATGAAAGTTAAATATTTCTAGAGCGGCAGTAATGAAAGTTTGTTGTTAATTGCTCTTAATGTCAATATTGCTATGAATTATGATTATTTCATGTGATATTATAACGTCTTTCTATGAAATTTGATGTATGAACCGCTGCTATTTGCATATAAAAAAAAAGAGTTCGTCTGTTCGAATTAATTCAAAGTTGTGATTATTACCTTTCTTTGGTGCATTATATACAGTTTTGGCACGAACAAATAGTCATATTGCCTGACGTATTAACAATTCTTTCAATAACAGTAAGTTAATCAAATTATATAGCCTACAAATTGTATACTAGTCAGTTTTGGATATGATAATAAATCATTGACAATTGTTTATCAAGTCATCTAATTTTAGTGACTTAAATGCATATATTTAATTGTTCACAGTGAAATTGAATGTTTGCCACAAATACATAAATTTCTATACGCATTTGACCAAAATGTAAAGAATAAAAGATCCATAAGACAATTGTATAAGGTTTCAAAACCAGGCACACTAATCACACACTCCTACGCACAAACATATCATCTTTCGCTCTCTTCTACTTCTTCATATGGAAACACCTTTCACTTTTTCTATTTTTGTTCCTCGTTACATTCATTTTTATTCAGTAAGATACATTCATATGGAAATAAAATGTTATACCGAACAATGATCGTGTTACATTTTCCAATTACAAGTAGATATTGATTCCAACGTATTTACATTAAAAAAATATTGTAAATTTAATTCAAAACACAGACTTAATAAAAAAATGATGAAGTAATAATTATGAAAATCTCGTTACCGATGATAAATTGCTCTAGATATTGTAACAATTAATTAAGAAGAAATGTAAGGAATTTTCACTGCTGGAAGTTGAAGGTTATTTCCTTCCTCCTAAATATGCAGTCAAAGCAAACTGCAATTAAACTCCGTAGAGAATGTGCATGTGTTTCTGTATTCTTAGGTATAAATATTTAGTATAAACGAGAGAGAGAGAGAGAGAAAAAGAGAAAATCCCTTTAAGGGAAAATTTATGTCGTTCATTTGCGTCAAGCGCAGAAATCTAATCAAGGTTTCAGCAGGTGAAATGGTTGGGATTTTCAGACACAATTTTGCAAGAGAGGAATTAGTGTGTGTGTGTGTGTGTGTGTGTGTATGTGTCTGTGTGAAAAAGAGAAAAGGCAAGTGAAAAGGGTGCGAAAAAAGTGCACCGTTGCGTTAGAAGGATTTCGAAGGATGGTATGGGAGTGAGTGAATTTAACGTAGAACAATGGTTGTAAAAGATTTCCCCTCGGCACCTGGAGACATTTCCAATGTTTCTGAAAGCGCGGAGACGAAATTAGGTTTGTCGGGGATTTCAACACGACCTTCCTATCTATTGTACCAGTCTTCGACTTCCTCCAGCAAGCTTCTGCAATGCTGGCTCTAAATGCTGATGCTTTCAATGCAATTAATAAACATTTCTTTTAATTACACGAATTTATTGTTTATTTTTACAATGGGTAGGGACCTACTATTTTTTTTTTTAAAGATGTTGCTCTTTTCTTATTTACTGGCCTATTGGTGACAAACTTTTATGTAGGTTTTGTGTCTTATTTATTTTGTGTTACTTGAAATCTTGTCTCAGCTAAAACTATGAACTCACCGTTTTCTTACAATTTTCAAAACAACTGAAAAGCACACTCTAAGATTTTAAAAGTAAATTGTTTGGGATTTTTCTACTTTAAGTTATTCAATACCGAGGTTATGAAAGACGAAACCTACTAAATTGATCCAGCACAGTTTGCAGTTGAACAGACCATCATTTAAGATAAATTTTCACTGTCTTACAGCACAGGCCGTTCCCTACTGCGCTATCTCGCCTTCAAGAGAGCTGGATTATAGAATCACGTCACCGATCGCGGCATTTTAAAGTAAAATTACAAGAAGCAGTTGACAAACTCATTGGCATAACTAGAATGTTTTGCAAAGATGTGTCACGACATCTTACTTCTGAGAATCGAAAGAACCTTTTAACTACAGTTTGTCTGTGGGCCAACAGTATTTTAGAGATCAATATTGTTCTAGTGGAGGCCAGACCACCCCTGGGCATCTCCAGTTATGCCTATGGACAAACTTCCTACTGTTCTTATTGTATCGTTCTTATGTTACAGCGATGTGTAAAACGGAGTAACAAATGGTATTGAAGTAAATAAGTATTTTAATTACATTATTAACGTAACATCAACTGTTTTCTTGATGTTATGAAACATCGTGAAGTTAACAGTGATGAAATGTCATCTCATTTGACTGTGTTTCGTTATCATTTTAAAGAAAATTGTAAACAATGTGGGACAATATAAACGTTTTCTTACCTTTCTATTACTTATTTACTTATTTGTTTTATTATTATTTTTGTTAGTAATTAAATAGCCTATCGTACCTGTGAGGCCTAGGCATTGTTTACAGAGGAAATTTCTTCCAGGATTTGGAAAATAGTAATCTAAAATTTTCTACACAGCACATAAAATGACGATTTTATTTCAGATATATTCTTTTGGAAACTTTACATTATTTCAGTAATATGTTCTCCATTTCATGTTTAAATATGTAAATTCTAGCAAATACCCGCACTTCTTACTGTAGACAATATTTTGTGTTCTTCCTTCCCTATCATTAATATAGGATTTGTCTGAATTTGTGGAAATGCGAACGTCTCGTATGAACATCTTTCGGAAGCACCCCGGGCCTTTTTCTTTCATTATAGGTCAAATATATAAAATGTTGAAACTTGTGTTTAATTATTTTAGATTAAAACTTTAAAACATGAAATTTCAGGTGTTTAATCTTAAGAGATTCCAAAATTAATAATGTGTTTCAAATCTTAAGAGATTGCAACCGAACTCCTTTTTTTCTTCTCAACTCTTTTCTTCTTCTAAGGATAAATATAAAAATAAATGAAACGCGTATTTAATTATTTTAAATGAAGGGTCAAAATAACAAATCTTTTGTCACTATTGCAAATCCACATCCTTTCTTCCCACCTCTTTCCTTCCCTCCTAGAACAAATCTCAATAAATGCTGGAACTCATATTTAATCATTTTAAATAAAAAAAAGTTCCAATACTAAATTCTATGTCTAACATTAAGAATTCCGAGATACGACTATGTTATTATAAGAATTGTAATTCCACCTCGTTTTCCTTGCCTACACATTTTCTTCCGTTCTGGGTCAAATATTAAAAAAAATGCAGAAACATGTATCTTATTACTTTAAATGAGAAGTCTGTATACCAAATTTGATATCTCTGACCTTAAGTGATTCGGGTTATGGACTTTTATTATAATAATTGCAATACCCTTCCGTTTTATTTCCTTTTCACCCTGTTTTGTTCCCTTCTGGGTTATATATATATACATTAATGCTGAAACACGTACGTATTGAGCATACAACGTAAGAAACGATGAAATAAGGTTCTAACTGTGATAACATCTGAAAGTAAAATGGAAAACTATAGATATATAGCCATGAAATTGTATGCTACTATCATGTTGGAGGATGTACATTTTACACCATATTTGTATAGCCTCTGAATCACTGTGGCATGCTATCTCGTCACAGTCACACCAAGTCATGTGCGAATGATTATAAAATGAAAGATGCACAAGTCAAATTATGTATATAATCAAACGTCATTCTATTGTTTATTTGTCGTAATATTTCCACTGATGGATACAAACATAGGCATCCTTATATGATAGAAAGTAGTGCTAACACAGTCAGAGAAGGTATTTTCCCTGACTTGACCTAAGTGATTTCTTCTGCGTTATATGGAACACGTCACAGGATAGTTACGATTTAAAACAAAGTATCCCAATTGTCAGTGACTGCTTTGATCACTCCTGATCTATGGAATAAGCTAGTCCAGTCGCTTGCAACTGGATGCTCTATGACGTTACAGTTTGCTGCTTGTATTATCAGTAAACCACACAGAGAGAACCAGGAAAAGACGGCAAAACCTAGCGTTGATTAAAGGCAGTGGTGACAGGAAAATAAGATGTAGTCGATTGTTTTGTAGATAAACTACACATGGATTCAACATAAATTATGCATTGCTAATGATTGCTTTATTTTCTTGCGTCTACCGCGTTCACTCCCTTTCCTTGTTAGACCCGCTCCCCTTGTCCTTACTTGACCGTAAGAGTCCGCTTCTGCATCATGCCTCAGCCACTTGAAAATGACTGAACTATGGACCATGGACGAGGAGAGATCCAAGTGACCAACGGTAGACATATTGGTCATTAGAAAGATGTAGAAATATGACGTTTCATAATCATTCAAACATATGTTTATTAGGGTGTATCGAAAAAAAACTTTTTTTCGAAATCCGGTTACGGCTAGTGCGGATTTTTGGCCAAATGGCATCAATAAAACGTATAAAAAATTTCAACTCGATCAGACAACTCCTTCTGCTGCCGAGTAGAGCCCAAATATTAGAAAAATCAACAAAAGATTCACTTTTCAACTGATTTTTCAAAAAAATATTTTTTAAATATTTCCTATATTTTTCGGTCTTTTAAATTATTGAAATAGCATTGGAAAGGAGAAATAAATACATAAAACAAATTTATTACGGTTATTTCTGTACACCATAAGCATAAAAACCTAGTTAATTATTTGTAAAAATGCACTGATTTTCTGGCGTATCGTACAATTAAATTTTAATATAAAATTATTGAAGTCTCTTGAATAACGAAGAAAACACTTTGGTGCTAAATTCTAAGAGCAGTAATAGTATAAATAATTTGCTCCCAATGCCGTATGCATCTGCTTATCACACTAGATCACCTGCCGCCCACCTCTCCCCGAACGCCTCTTCTCTTGTACTTGCCCAGCTGAAAGGATCGGTTTTATCAGTCGCCAGTAGTCAACCAGCTGTGTCGAACGTGATTGTCGCTGCTTGAGTTATTTATTAGTGCTGTAGGAAATTTTAACTAAATAATTTGTTTTCGTGTGAAGTGCAGTATGTAGAAGTGAGAACAGTGTTTCAGTTGTGTTAAGTACTTTTTATTAGGAAGAGAGTGACAGATACGCTGACGTTATGGCATCGACAATTTTGTTACGGTCTGACGTTAGGAATAGCATTATTGGGACACCCAAGGAATTGGGTAGAACACAGCTACCAACCGTTGAAATGTATTGAGACAATACCTATGGGAGCGAGAAAAAAAATGAGAATTTCGGGATCCCGGAAAGAGCCTTCAACAAAGGATTTATCTTCTATCGTCGCCAGGAAGATTGTAGAAATTTGAGATTATGCCTCAATCAGCGGCGAAGCAATTTTCAGTGTCAAAAGGATTGTTGGAATGATATTGAAGTACCATAATACTGTCCGTGACTTGCAAAACTCAGCAAAGTCCGGTTTCCAAACTTCTGCGAAACGAATTGCTGATTTTCAACAGTCTGCCAAAAATACTTCATTTGATATAGCCTTTTGTAAGTTTTCCGATCCTCTTGCCTGCAACTGCGAAAAAGGAAGGAAAGTACCAGTGCTAGAGGCGCCTTTTCTTCTAGATCAAAGAACCACAAGATTGAGGCGTAATCTCAATTTTCTACAATCTTCCTGGCGACGATAGAAGATAAACCCTTTGTTGAAGGCTCTTTCCGGGATCCCGAAATTCTCATTTTTTCTTCTCGCTCCCATAGGTATTGTCTCAATACATTTCAACGGTTGGTAGCTGTGTTCTACCCAATTCCTTGGGTGTCCCAATAATGCTATTCCTAACGTCAGACCGTAACAAACTTGCCGATGCCATAACGTCAGCGTATCTGTCACTCTCTTCCTAATAAAAAGTGCTTAACATAACTGAAACACTGTTCTCACTTCTACATACTGCACTTCACACGAAAACAAATTATTTAGTTAAAATTTCCTACAGCACTAATAAATAATTCAAGCAGCGACAATCACGTTCGACACAGCTGGTTGACTACTGGCGACTGATAAGACCGATCCTTTCAGCTGGGCAAGTACAAGAGAAGAGGCGTTCGGGGAGAGGTGGGCGGCAGGTGATCTAGTGTGATAAGCAGATGCATACGGCATTGGGAGCAAATTATTTATACTATTACTGCTCTTAGAATTTAGCACTAAAGTGTTTTCTTCGTTATTCAAGAGACTTCAATAATTTTATATTAAAATTTAATTGTACGATACGCCAGAAAATCAGTGCATTTTTACACTGATGCCATAACGTCAGTACAAATAATTAACTAGGTTTTTATGCTTGTGGTGTACAGAAATAACCGTAATAAATTTGTTTTATGTATTTATTTCTCCTTTCCAATGCTATTTCAATAGTTTAAAAGACCGAAAAATATAGGAAATATTTAAAAAAAATATTTTTTTGGAAAATCAGTTGAAAATTGAATCTTTTGTTGATTTTTCTAATATTTGGACTCTACTCGGCAGCAGAAGGAGTTGTCTGATCGAGTTGAGATTTTTTATACGTTTTATTGATGCCATTTGGCCAAAAATCCGCACTAGCCGTAACCGGATTTCGAAAAAAAGTTTTTTTCGATACACCCTAATGTTTATGTTTCTTTAAGAAATCCTTCAGTTTAACGTCCTAAGATTATGGCCTTTGGACTGAGGGTATGGATAACTAAGGCAAGTGCATGATAATGGAAGAAATGGTGCAATGAGAATGTGGAAGGAAATAGGAGTACCTTGAGAAAACCCACGGACATCCACTGCAAACTTACTTGGTCTGGGATCGAATCAGGAACTTCGCGCGCCAGAGGTAAGCACTCTACCACTGAATCACCATACGCTCTTGTTTCTATGAAAATGCACAATGTGTAATGATTCACAAATGAAAAAGTAGTACGGTATGTGTATGGAAAGGTTTCTAAGTTTAAAGATCCATGTTCTTAAAGTTTCTCTCTAAAGGTTTTCCTCTCTAGAAATTTATTTTTATACTCGATTCATTTTGATGTTTCTTGCTAAGGTCGCCCATGAAAGTTGTGGATTCCCAGACAAATGTTTATGGGCCCGCATTCATTGGCGTAACTAGGATATTATGCTAGTTGGTGGAGACATGGCTCCTTACTTCTGAGAATTGAAAGAACATTCAAAATAACTTAACTTTTATAATCCAGTTCGCAAAAAGACTACTGGTTTCCCATAGTTTTTGAAGTTGCCCCTCATTTGTTGGTTTATCAATCCGTTGTCATTAAAGAATGTATTCTGTTAAGGTATGTATTTTAATTTCAACCAATGTTTCTGGAGAAAAGTGCAAGAGATTGGGCTTGTATCAGAATACATGAACGGCGAAGAGGTTAGGTTCTATATTAGCATGTGTGCTGATTTGGTACACCTACCCATAAATAAAGCTGGTGACGGTTGGTTATGTACTTATTCAAAAAGACATCCGTCCAACGATAAATAGCAGCAATTTTATGATTATTTTGTAGTCCAATGGTTGGGGAACTCAACTTTCACCCTATTACAGAAATATAGAATTGTCACAACTGAATACACAGGATGAACAACGCCCACGAAGGCTGGTACAATAGACTGTGTTCTGTTATCAATAAAGCACACCCAAACTTCACACAGTTGGTCAGAGTTCTTAATAATGAAGCTCGACTCAGTGACTTTTAATCGCTTGAATTCAAACCTTGATGGGAAAAGAAGAAAGAAATTGGTTATATAACTAGACAAAAGGATGTACAGGATCCTTGCAAAATTTCGCGATACTGGTAACATCAAGAAATGTTTGCGACTCATTACAGATGTTCAAAAGTTTGAACAGACTTGAGTAAATACTGTAAATAAGTAGTTAAAGCACATACTGTATATTTATTCATTACCTGGCAAAGGAGAACTGCAAGCCCATTCTCATACAAGCACAATATTCAATAGTGGCTATTCTCCCATAACTTTTAAACATGCCAGTCTCAGTAGTTTCAACATTGATAATCCCAGTCCTAAACCTGGTTAAGTGTGAAGGGAAGTTACATACTACACAAATTAAGATCGGTATATGAAACACTTTACTATACTTATAGCTCAATATATATCCCAAACCTTTTTTCAATTCGAACCTACTGTTATTATTAAGAATGTTTTACTAATTACCTTACTCCTTACTCTTTACCTCTTCGAAAGATACATAGACTTAGCAACAAAATCTTTCAGAAGGTGATATGATCCTGGTCTTAAGAATTATAACTAAGAAATCATTAAACATATTTTGGAGGTCTAATGGAGGGTTCTAGCCGCCATCACACTCCTGTTGATACCAGTACACCTATTTTTAAAATATCATTAATTACAATTCTCGTAGGGCTAATATCAGCATTAATAAAAGAAAAAATATTAATTATTATTTTAATAAAGGTTTCTAGCAAACAGCTATCCTCTTTTCGCTGTCATACAGGGTAGAAAGGTAAGCAGTGCTATAAATTTCACGAAATGTCAGTCATAGAAGTGAAATAGCATATGCACACTGCCTTGGTTTTTCACTCATTAGATCTATCCAACAGTGCTCAGTATGTATGTTTGAAACAAAAGGGCGTTCTTGTTACTGAGGGTAGAACAATAAATACAGTATAACGAAATATAAAATATGGCAACGTTTTTGCTTGCTATCAATAATATCTTATCTCCTCTTCAGCACGCATCCACTTTTGGAACTAACAATTTTGGTTGCAACGGAATGGAGGAGCCATGGAAATTCCAAGTAACATCTGCGCGTCCGTATCTGGAAAAAATTTTAATAAATATGAGCCTTGTCCGCATTTGGGGCGTCCGCATCTGGCAGTGTCTAGGGTTTAGTCCCCTTGTAGTTACACCTATGAACCTATGGCCTATGGCTCCAAGAACTTTTACACTGTCGTCACTCATCAATACTAACTGAATAAATTAAGCACACCACCTCAACTTCAAACTCAGACCACATGTAAAACGTATTGACAAAGCCAAGTGTAGCTAACGGTCCTGTAGCTAATAGCAGTTTTAGCCAAGTGTAGCTAATACCAGTTTTATGGAAATAGCCAGATAACAATTCAAAAGTCGCTAAATTCGTGTAATATTAATGGATTATTGATAATCCTCTATTATTAATATTATTTTTCATCCCTCCGATATTTGTCGGGGTTCCCCTCCCCTTTATGGGCCGCCCTCACATACGTACGTAACGTTCGTTGTAATATATATACTTCTTTTTCATATATACATATAGATTGTAAAAATAAACGTTGATCGTTAAAACTGTCCAGACAGCTCAGGCAATGACTTTGGTTAATCTATATTAGTACGACATGAACTTTGACCCCGTTTGCCCTTTCTGCTCCCGCGTTTCTCATGGTACCATCTCGTTCGGTCGTTTATTATGCTGAGAGATGCGTTTGTCACATAGAGCTGCTGTATGGAGTATCGTGATACGTTTTTGAAGCCAGATGCTGCCCCTAGATAACCTCACACCATTCTGAAAGAAAGAAAGAAAAAATTAAATCCATCCAAGCACACGTAACCTACCCACCGTTTCACCATATACCCACAATCCTCTCTCTCTACAAAACCAAACGAAAGGGGTGGCTGACTATGCGTTTTGTATGTATGCAATAGCGTGTGGTATGCTGCATTGAATGGTTTTGTTGGTTCGTAACTACTCTTTGGTAAACACGCTTGAACGAGTCTATGCAATCACTATGGATTTTAGTGCTTGTCGGTGAGTTTAAAAAAAGAAAAAAGTATTAAAATACGCTGAAATAGCCTTCATTCATTCAGGCCCTCACCCTCCAACGAGGAAGCTCCCATTAAGTGTCTTTGTGGACGGATTTGAAAACCCATGATTATCTGGAGCTTCCAGTGCGAATGAGTGCGGACATGGTCGAAAAGCCCTACTTTTCCCGTGCATTTTTTTATTATTATTATTTCTTGCTTGCCACTACAAACGTACGAGATATAGAGTTTATGTACGGCAAAAATGCTACAGGGTTACAAACAACTACAAAGGATTAAAAAAAAAAAACTTTTTAATACAAAGTATTAAACCATTTTTATGAAAATAATGAGGAATGTTTTTCTGCTCTGTTGTCCCAGAATTTGTCTTTCCTCCCTTTGTTTCAACTATTGCTACTCCTATAAAGACCTGGATTAAGCTTATACAGTATTACGTTTAAAAACATTTAAAAATATATTTATACCTATTTTTGAGTATCTAATTTTCAAGTACATTTTACTTTGTTCGTATACCAGTACCCACAAAAAAGAATACCGATTTATCTGTGATGAGCTACAAATGAAATACACACACACACACACACACACACATATATATATATATTCATTTATTAAATAGGCTTTGAGGCAATATTTCAATAATTGCCCTACTTTGTTATTTCGTTATGAATCAAATCATTTCAATTAATGTTGGAGAACAAGTAATACTAATACTACTAAAAGAACAGAGGTTTGAGAATGTGCTAAACAAAACTGGGGAGAAGGAGAAACTAGTTTCAAGAGAATTAAACAGCAGAATTGGATTTGATAGGACGTTGTTCAATTACTTGCATTGTGAAAGATGCAATACGGATGTGTTGTTAGCAACAGTGATGTAACGGGTTACAGTTAATACAGTTAGTTAGATACGAAGGCAGTAGACCCCTGGTCTGTCCGATCCCATGACCCGCAAGAGCCGATGTGACCTGCAAATATCGTCATGCAGGTGAATAGCAGTATGCTAAACTTAAATTAGCAACATCCCATAAACACAATTTTCCCCCCTCTCTCTCTCTTTCTGCTTTCTCACTAAATTTATAAATTTCTTTCTCACTTCTAACGAGAGTCTGTGTGTGTCAAAGCATTGCACTGAAAGATAACTACAAAGTTTAACAGAATATAAATGTGTCAGAATCACGGAAAATATAATCTATAAGTTTTTCTTATAAGGGATCGTCAAAGTTTAATCGAGTTAAAACTGTAAAACTTTCGCCTAGTGTATGGAAATACTCCTAGCTCAAACAGTGCTTTGTGAGGTCTGTTTGTAATGTCTACGTTCGAAACTACTATGTTTTTCAGCATGGAAAGATGAAAATATGAAATTGAAGCCGAGCGTTCCAGGTTCCATAACAGCACAAATCCACTTTTCGGCATTAAATGAGTTATATATTTGTAATCGCCTAACTCAGCTCTATCGTTTGGCATTCTAAACAACACAAGTTCCGTCATCTTCTTCATGTTACTGACGTATCGAGTTTCATTAGCACACAAGTCCATGGACCTGTGTTGTTCTGGAAAGCAAACAGCCGATACGTGTTTAGCGTGGCTGTGAATCATAACAGCACAACGTTCCACTGTCGCCGCATGGAGCCGTGCGCATCAAGAAATATTAATGGGGTTAAAGTGGAGCAAAGTATGATCAAAGATTTTAAGTTTTTTTTAAATAAAAAAAAAAAAAAAAAAAACGTCTTCACTTACTAAACAACAAGAAAAGTGAGAAGTGATATTTTATAGAGTAATTGAATACAAATCAAAAGCCTTAAGTGCAAGCAAGGCATCAAGCAGCTTAGTTACAGAAGCATTCGTAATGAGAGGAAAAGCAAAAGTTGAGGAGGAGAGAGCATATAGAGTTGAAATTCCCCTGAAAGCTGCTAAAGCCAGGAATATTTTTTTTAAAAAAAGGCATCTTTTCCATTTTACCTGCAGAGCAACCTTATTTGCAGAGACTTCTAGGCCAGCAGTTAAAGATCAGATTCCCAGTGCTGAGGAATCAGGAAGTAATGTGTGGGATTCTGATTAAGTGAAGGAAAAATATGGGTAAACTAAATGTGTTGTTTATTGTATTACATTATTGTGAAAATAGAGACTGGCTTTACGCCCAGTGACTGTTTGTTGTTTCATTTCCACAGGCCTTCGTTATTGCTTAAATATATTTCTTTTCCAAATCAGAGGTATAGTATCTAAAACCAATGTAACAGACTAATAAGTTCCATAATAACCAAGTCCAGTATTTCGTTATTTTATTATAAACAAATTACTTGTAATATTCGTTATTTTAATACTTAGTGACATTTGTTATTAAGCAGTGTAAGTATGAAAAAAATCAAATTTCCAAGTTCATATTTCGAAGAAATATTCAGTTTTTATTGATTTTTCTCAATATCTCTTCAGCTGGAGTTGTGTGCGGTTGTGGAAGACACGGCTTCAATTTTAGACTATTTGAAAAAGTCGACATATGGTACTTTGATCAAAAATGTTACACTAGAAATCAAACAAATGAATGTTCGAGTACGAGTAGTGGACATAATTTAACTAGTATGATGTTCTTCAGCAATGTTCTAGAACAAATATTTTGGCTTATTCCATGTCATTAGGTGACTTGGTCAGTCTGGATCTCCAGATCTATTCTAGTCACCGGGTCAAGGAACACTCATATCCGGATGACCTGGACAAAAGTCGTGACCCAACTGTCCTGTGACATCTATGTAAACAAAAGAAAACAGTAAAAATAAAATGAAAGAGGCCAATGGAATATCAGGACGAAAACATCACGGAATGGACAAAATTTTGAACACAGGTTTATGATCATACTATTGACACGCACGCATTCTAAAAATGATCTCTGAAGCAGTCAAATTTATTTGTTTATTGATTAAGGTTTAACGCCGGTTTTCGGCATCAAAGCTATATGAGACAGGATCTATATTGCACAAATTGGGTTTATTCAGATTTGCATTCGGGAGTTTCAAACCACTCACAGGAATAAGATGTTGCAGAGTGTCACGGCAATTGAACCCAGGACCGCAAACAGAAAACATCCGCGTTAGCTACTTGGCTGAAAGAGAAACTAGGCACTACAGTAACAAAATAAAGCAGTTAATGTACTTGTATTTGGGGAGAGTGACTTCTGATTTTGTTAGGATCTGGGGTATATGAGTATACATATGCATGTATCAAAGGTAAAACTGAAGAAGTAATGGATATATTTGGAATGATCCACAATTTACTAATAATCATTCAAAACAAAAATTAGTTTTCC
The DNA here is from genome assembly GCF_964235325.1 of Thermobia domestica. NCBI lineage: Eukaryota > Metazoa > Arthropoda > Insecta > Zygentoma > Lepismatidae > Thermobia > Thermobia domestica. The sequence goes on from NW_027656476.1 coordinate 44,226, forward strand.
GTTGCTTGTACTTTTTCCTTCGTATTGCAGCTTTTAAGGATACTGACTACCATGATCCCTACTACACCTTTTAAATAACTCAAGAACGAAGAAATTTACTAACTCTATGCTCTATAGAATCCAAAGGTTCAATGGCATATTCATAAAAGTTCTCCGTGAACTTCCATTTTCAGCCAACTACTTTGTATTCCTATTTCTACGAGATATATCTTAGTGTTGTCCTTTCATCTGCGCCTAGGGCAGCGTCTCAGCTTTGATTCATACATTACAAAATAAACGAGAAAAAAATATGGTTTCTGACGAAAGTAGTTCCAAAGAGGACTATTGTAACCTCAAGTACAAAAATGTGTACCTACCTTAAGAGTGTTGTCAGAATAAATTCATCTTTGAATAATTTTGCAAATAATTTCCCGAACAGGATAGTTTCGAAACCAATACAACACATTTCTCATATCAAAATATTTCCAGCACACAAACCAAGGACTATCATAGTGATTTAAGCAAAATAATTATCAAAGAACTGACGTGAAGATCGTTAATATGAATTGTGTATATCAGATCTCAGCGTGATCATATGGTTAGAGTACAGAATTCCCACTCGGTGTATTACTGTTTGAATTTTACCCACCCCAACTTTTTTCTTAGATAGAGATTTATAAATATATGCATTAATTGTTTCGATTAAATTAGTGATCGATTAAATGGTTTCGGAAAGATCTATCCAAACTCCAAGTGCAAAAATTTGCAGGGTGACAAAACAGTATTGTCAGTGTAAAATTACAGTATATCAAAATAATTTTGTAACGAATACTCCGATCAAGGATCAAGACTGGAACAATGTGCTTCAAATTACTCAAAGGTAAGTATTAGATATACGTTCTTGTTCATCGTCTTTTTTCTTGTGTGTCAATAGGAATCAACTGAAATTTTCGGACACATCGTAACAAAGTAATTAGAGACTCAATTTCAGAACATAAACATTTTTCGTATCACATCCAGAAACCGAACAACAAATTGATTGGTATTTGAATTACGTAACGCTTTCTTCCATTCGAATATCAAAAATAAATAAATAAATAAATAAATAAATAAATAAATAAATAAATAAATAAATAAATAAAAGTGTCTCCTTTAGTACTTATGGACTAGACAATGAAATGAAGGTATTTGAAAACAAAACCTACTACAAGACTATTATAAGAAAGCTGAAATTCATGCTACGGCTACTGTACAGCTATTGCATAAAGCTCTTATTACGATATGAAATGTATCTTGAAGCGCATTACCAATATCGTTCTCATTAAAGAAATTATGTGCAAAGTGTATCAACGTAAGAGGAAATCGTTGCTTTGCTTTACATCCATTTTTCTTCTGTTTTTCAGTCTGTTTTTCAGTCAGAATCCAGACTTCACAAGGACGAATTTCTTCACTGTTTAACGTAATAATATACTACATAACGTTTCTGGATATTATTTACTTTTGTGATTTGAACACAATAATTTGTTGTTCTCACTGTGAGAAGGTATTTTGTTTTCCATCTTGTTCAAAACTTAAAAATTAATTTACTTTGAAGTATTCTCATTTGTGCATTAGGTTTGGAAGGTATCGCACTCTTAGAATGAACAAATTATGCTTTATTAGGTATTTTATTTTTATGAAGCAACATACCGGCAGCTTAGAGGAGAGTGTTACCTTCAAAATAATACATGTACTACCATACGCATTCTTTACAGATGCTACCAAAATATATAATATCTTGGTACAGGTTGAGATATTGCATAAAACGGCTGTAATTTAGATTAAACTACCAGTATGGCTCAGGAAGAGAAAAAAAAATGGTCAGTTGTCTTTAGTTGTGTGGTTAGAACATACCTCTAATTGTTGTTAGTTTTAGTTGGTAGATAGAATTTTGTCATCAATTAGGTCCGCAGTTGACTCATGATCAATACTGAGTCAACCGCGAAAATTGTGCTTTTAACGGGATTCGAATCCATAACTATACGCATCACACAGACTACAAGAAAACACAGAACGGTGTCATTTCAACCTTATTTTTTATATATCACTAGAATGGCATTTACACTCCACTTTGAACTTCAGTTGCGTACCTTCCAGGATGTGCTTGCCAAATTCCATTGCACTACATTATTTAGGTGTGGTACAAGCTTAGACTTACAAACTATGCTATATATACGAGTATCAGAAGTCTTATAGAACAAATCCGTCCGTCCATCTGTCAACAAGTATTTAGAGCAAAAGCAGTAAGTCACAGCGAAAATCAGTTGTTTCGAATCGATTTGGCATTCCAAGAACAGGTTCCCTATCCTAGTTTAACCCTTTATTCTTATAGCAAAAAGGGAAATAATATTGAGGAGTTTTCTGGAAACGATTCAGCGTACCAAGAACAGATTCTATTTCTGCCTTTATCCCTGTACCAAAACCGAGTGGTATAAACTCATTTCCACTTCCGGCTTCAATATTGATTTACGCATACCTATTACAACGGAAACGGTAAGCAGACCGAGAACTGACTTTTTGATGTGGATTCAACGTCTCAGGAGTAAGTTTTATCTGAACCTTTTGATTCAACATTCCAAGAAGAACCCATACCGTAAGGGTCGGTGGACCACCGATGAGCAACTAGCGATATCTCACCAAAAATTGGTGGCCCCGCAGCGACGATACGCGGTGGTCACACCTCCGTTTGTGAAATTATACCACCAGCAGCAGAGACGCGACGGAACGCCCCAATGAACCACAAAATTACTCCTGCAAAATACGTTAAATCTTCTATATGCGTGATTTGTTCACATTTAAATGAGTCTTAAAACTAGTTTTGAAAAAAGTAATAAACAGAAGTACTCTGGAGTGGGCGCAAACCACCAACCTTATGATCCGTAGACGCGTGTTCTTCCGACTTTACCACGGGGGCAATAAAAAAAAGCATTGCTAGAAGAGAGATAAATCCTTGAAGTCTTTTTAATTTGGGTAATCAGAGTGCTTGTTTAGCTGTGAATATTCGACGATAACCGTTTGGAATAAGATAAAATGTATTCTCCATGTAATTTTACAACAAAATGACACGTGTCTATTTACTTTATTTCATAGTTCTCCCATATTCACTTTCAAATGATCGGCGACAGTTGCCATCTAAATTCATACAATTATACGCACTCATCTCAAGATTTTTCACTTCATGATGTAGAGGTAGGGGTTACTCTTGGCCCTGAGACTCACTTTAGGAACAATTCGTGAGGAAAAAATAATATATAATAATAACTTCATGCACATGACTGGCGATAGTTTGTGTTGGTCCCTTTGCGATTCTCCGCAACGAATCTAACGAGCGCGGACCAAAATGAAGTCCTCTCTGCTACGCGGTGGTAAATTTAATACCCCGACTCTAAATATCTGTTTCGACTCGACGAAACCCTGCCACTAGTGACACACTAACGGCAATCCTTCGACGCGTCGCTATATCGACGATAGACATTTACCGGCAAGTGGGCCACTTGGTGTTGGCGACGTTTACGGCATGAGGAAGTTTTATACCAATCTTTGTATTCAATTTGAGAGTGATGGAAATCAAAGCTACGATTTCCGGTGCCAATACTGATCTTCATATTGAAGAAAGAAGGTTGTATATAGGGAGAATGTTTTATATATAATGTATATGGATTCAGTACTGCAAGAATAGATTTCATTTCAGGCTTTTCTGTAGCCCCAAGCGGTAGACTTCTACTATCGTTTTCGATTTCAGTGTACAGCAGCAATACGAGACTACAAATCTTTCTTTCATATAGATACTGTAATCGAAGAATAAATTCTATCTCAGCTTTCATTCTTGTACTGAAACCGGAAGTAGTAAAAACTAGTAGAATTTCCGGCTTCAATATGGATTCGTATGAGGGTGATTCAGAAAGTAATGTCTCCTAGCCCACTACTTGGCCAAGAGTACTGCAAACATTCTGAACTGTTTATCATTAATGCACTGATGTTTAAGCCGTAGAATCTCACTTGTTTCACCTTACTCTCTTCTCGTTCAGAGTAATGGAGCAATCCATATCATCCAATGGTTGACGTCCGGTTGAAAGAGCAGGCTGTCATTGAAAATGTGACTGCGGAAGGTTGTGCGCCCAGAAACAGTCATCGCCCGCCACGAGTCGTGGATACACCATTACGACCCGGAAACGATGCGTCACTCGATGGACTACGGAAACACGTCCTCTCTTCTCTGGCAAACTGCTGGCAAGAAGTTTGATATTCTACCTATAGTCCGGATCTTGCGCCCTGCGACTTTTGGCTCTTCCCCAAACTTAAGGATCATCTTTAGGGCCAATGCTACAGTTGTGACGCGAAGGTGGGAGTTGCATTCGGCAGTGGTTCAGCAGCCACTACAATTCCTCACTGACTGTGTAAAACCTAGTTTCGCATTAGTGTAAGTGTGTTGAGCGTAATAGGGACTATTTGGAAAAATGATGTCATCATTTGTAGCTGACATTGTAAGCTTTCCACTGATATCTGTATCGGTGCTATCTGTGAAACACAAATAAAAGTATCACCTTGGAGGCATTACTTTTTGAATCACCCTCCTACATAATAATAATTACAAAATAACGAGGAACTGTTTTTGATAAGCGTCCAAGAACATGTTTCATCTCTGACCTAATTCCTCTATTACAACTAGAAGTTATATATTTAATGCATCCGATTTCATCATTGAATTCGCATAGTTTGGAAGTTTGCCGCAGTTTTACAATATGAAACGCAACTCCCTTGTTAAAATTATTATTATTGTAATTTTGAATTCATACAAAAGTGTTATTTTGTTGTACAGTATTAAAAGAAAATATTTCGAGCTTCAGAATGTTACACCCAAGTACAGCCTACTGCTCGTGTGTTTACTTATAATAATAAAACTAGACGTATCATGCATAACGATGCTGTTTTGCTGTTGAGATAGGAAAATTCCATTTGCTGTTCATTGTATAGTAAAAAGCAATAAAAAGGGGTTTTACCGCTATTTTGTATACAAAAAAGCATTAAATACAAGCGACTGAAAAAGTTTAAGTATTGCAATGAACAGTAATCTAGTTTACAGACAATGCTTCTACCCTCTTGCGGTGGTTCTCTGTGGTCGATGGAATACATCTCTTGGGATGGAAGACTCCCACACATTTCTGGTGGTCGCTTCCAATGCACAGTGGCCGTTACGTCGGAACTTTTTCCTATGTGATTATGTGTGTTTGTGTGTGGTTCACACGATGCTAGATTTCAACATAAACCTACGTATGTAGTAGAGCGCTCTTCCATTGGAGAGCATTCTATTTCCACCATGGTGCCATTTATAGCAAGAGTTTTCCCTCCAAACTACTCATCTCTTCCTTTTCTTTTCACAGCGACCAACAACAAGAGAAAAGGATTGCCATTGTTCACGGTGGAAACTGAAATGATAGCATAGAGAATTTTACCACATCCATAAAATGACACCATGAGGAGAAAAGTATCTTTTATATATATATATTCTGAGTGGGTATGGTTAAATGTGTTCCTCGATAACTTCAAAACATCTCTTCTGGGAAGAATGAGGCAGTTTAAAAAATGTTTTCTGGTCTGATACTTTTAGATTCTGACCATTAATTACAAAGCTCGGTTGAATAGAATTTTACACAGTATGTATTACAGCTCTACGTGACGTGCATTGCGTTGTTGAATTATTTTGGGCGCTGCAAAATCATTTAGTAATTTATGAAGGAAAGGAAATGCACGTGTTTTCAAAAGTGTTGTTGCTTTTATCAATATTTTTACATTGAAAACAGAATTCCCAGTTGTAGAAGAAAACTTAACTTTCCTTTTTGGGCGAATTTTTGCTAAGTTCTTTCAGAATAAAGTGACTTGAATGAAACCATAATTTCTTATCTTAATAGGCTGGGTACAAAATAGTGGTAACACTGCTGTGACGTGAGAGGTGTGTGTTAAATAGCCACTGATATTTGGCAAATAATAATGGAAATACAGACGAGCAAGTATGGCGAGTGTGAACGGTTGTGTTCAGATGTGAGTGTGAACAAATGTGTCCAATGAGTATACGGGGACAGAAAATTAATAATGTTAGGACATTAGACATTATTGTTTACACATTTATAAGTTGTTTCTGCCCGTATACTCATTCATCAGATCTTCATTTACATTTTGAAAACTCTTGGGGCAATTCCTATTAACTATTGTTAGGATGAATTGTATACTTTCTTTTTCACTCATATAACACTTCAGGACAATTTTGAACATGTTAAACAATTGCCAAGAATCGTTTCTTTTTTTTAAAAAAAAAAAAAAAACTATTTTTTCAGTGTACTTTTTACATTCACATAGTTTCAATGCTTCTTTTTTCTTTTACCAATTTATTATGTAGGATTTCTTATTTCGAAAATCTATTAAAATTTTCTCTTTCATTATAATGTTTATGGTCGACACGAAACACAACTATTGTAAGTTCCATGTGCAGAACATTTCTTCCGAATTCATCGAGAAAAAAAAAAAAAAAAGAGTGATGGTGGAAGTATATGTTATGTTTGACCCGTCCATTTATTTTTTCCCAACCGTTTTTATTTTGTAGTTATGATAGTGTGTCTGGCTTTTAAGTAATTCATATACTTATTTCTTTCTTTTTTTTTTCAGGTATGTTCGCATAAGGCAGTTCACTTCTACTCTCCTTGAGGTAAAGTATAACATTGCAGTAGTGTAATGATTTTGATGAACTAGATAAAATAACTGGAATTTTAGCTCAATTTACATCAACTACAAATTGCCGCACATTATTGCAATCTCAACCAGCACTTTTTTCTATAAAAAAAAGAAGAAAAAGAAAAATGGAATTTGGTTCGCCAAAAATTCCTTTATTTACTTCCTGTGTCTGTTTCTGTCCGTGGAATACAACTGTAAAATGAAACCAAATTATTTTCTACTCGAGAAATCGACTTTCTACTCGACATTTTTTTTTTTTAACTTTCTGTTTTCAAATATTCGTTTATCATAAAATGAATATTTTATTCAATTTGAGATAAAACTGTTATTTGTAAGCCTACACTTGATAAAATTAAGTTTGTTAAGCTTCATAACTAGTAACCAAACCAAAGTATTTCACGTGGTGTATGCTGTTACACTGTTATTTTTCTTGTGGTTTGCAACTGTACGCCGTGAAGCTATTTTTATCTATGAAATACTTTTTTAAAATCATTATTTTTTCGACAAAGTAACAACTTTTACATTGATGATACTTGTAATAAACGCATCTAAAATATTATTACTGACAACACATCCTATGTTAATGAAGTTCTAATTAGGATTTTCTCAAAACTACGAAAGACTCGCAGTTTTCTTTGCTTTGTCATTTGAATACTGAGAATCGACTTCATATCATAGTTATTTACTTTGATACATGTAATGCCTCCATTTTTATGATTAGTAGATTATAAAGAGACTGTGTACTATAATTAAGTTGCCCACAGCACATATGGTAGTCTCTTTTAAATTAACTTTCTTCTACTTTTCCCCAAGGAAACAGACAAAGATCACTGAACGAACTTGCTATTGTAGAGAACTTTGTTTGATCCTTTGTAATTAGAAATCCGTTTCAAATACAATTTCGTTTGAACGTTTTTATGAAGAACACCAGTTTTCTCAATGAGTACTTCGGAGTAGGCACCAGACACAGAATTTATTTATGACATTACAGTTCTAATTTTTATTACGTTTTATAATAATGATGAATAGGACTCATGAATCTTTTCATGAATTAGTCTCTCATAGGGATGCTGGGAGCTATAATAAGACTAGTTGAAGAATACTTCATAATTTTTTTTAGCATTATTTACGCTATAACAGAATAATTTGTAAATTACTGTAAAGATTAGCTTGATGATAAAGATTACTGCAATCAATTATGAATCTAATTAAAAATTAGAATTTGAAATTTTTATTTGTATTTATTTATTTATTTATTATCTTGTTCTAGAGGTTTTGGAACAAATTTCTTGTGTAACGGACCAAAAGTTTAGACTTTGTTAGTTACAGACGTTTTTAATGTTTTAACAAATAACATAGTTTTCATCTCCTAAAATAGATAGTTCTATGACAAAAAAAAAAAAAAAAAAAAAAAAGAATCTGTAGAATTATTTATTTTGTGGCAAAGATGTTTTATATGCAGAAAGGCTATAAATATATAGATTCGAATTATTTTTAACATTTAAATAATTATAATTATTATAAAATCTCTTTCCTTTTTACTTATGAATATTATCATGTATTTGAATATTGTCATATGGTATAATTTAATGTTCCCTTTTAATAATTGCAAACCTATGTAGACTGGATATAGTTAAAATAATGTTATTGTGACATGGAGATAAAAATAAATATGTGTGAGTAAACTAGTTACGGGTCCCCTCAACTTATTCTTCTTTACCTCACCTTAAAATGGATCATCTTATTATTTTGGTATATCTATATACAGGCGTAATAAAATGCAAGTAAGGAAATTAAGTTTTGACGTTGGAGCTGTTGTTCTTTTGATTTATAGAATCCTGAAGTAGTGTAGATATTTCCTAACGTGTACTGGATGGCTAAAGGAGATATATGAGAGTCGACTAGTGATATTACAGGTGGATTCCACGTATAAATAATAATTCAAGTTCGAGCCGATGTTATGCCGAACTGAATAAAATAATGATTGGTGTGGAATCCGATGTACTTAATGAATCACTCTGTTGACCTTATTTTGATGTTCGCCCTTGTACATGTAGATGTTATATTATGTGACTGCACACTTCCTGGCCAGTTTACTTTATGCTTACGTCGAATAATCCTGCTATGCTTAAAGACAACGCCTAGTAATACAAAATACCTTTCACAGTTAGGAATTCCAATCTAAGGCGAATCTGGAGAAGCGATGTCCTGAACCTTTTTATTTGATGTAACAATTCTCTATGTTGTCGAATGAGAAGAGAATGTTATACTTGTTATCTATATATAGGGTCTATACTAGCTGAATATACCCATCCTTCGCATGGGGGCTGTATTTGGAAGTCAACGCCTGTGGGAGTACCACCATTTATTTGAGTGACCTCGAAAACTATGGATTTGACAATAATATCGATCATTTTGGGCTATTTTTACATGTCTCGGTATTCCCCTCCCCTACTGACTCCCGGCCTGCAGCCGAATAGGGTGAATTTGGAAGTTAATGCGATCGGAGTTTCACCATTAATCTTAACGACCGCAAAAACTATGAATTCGACACTAATATCGGTCATTTTGTACTACTTTTACATGTCCTAGTAAACGCCCCCCTGAGACTTCCCTGGTTCGAATTTTGACAAAAACTCTTCGCCTTGGTCTGGGTCCTGGACTAAGGTATCCGTGACCAAAATTTGGTAACTCTCGGTCAATTTGTCCAGTCCTAGGCCGGTCCCGGTAGAGGCCCCCTGAAACCCCTCTGGTTCGAAATTAAAAAAAAAAACGCTTCGTCTTGATATGGGTCCTGGACCAAGGTACTCGTGACTAAATTTTGGTAACTCTTGGCCTACTCGTCTGGTCCCCAGGCCGCACACAGACAGACAAACAAACTCTTCATTTTATTTATATTAGATTATTAGAGTAGTTCTTATTTTTCAATTTTCGAGATTTTTAGACTTCCAAGCTATGCTATGCATTAAGTGGCGGAAGTATTATAGAATGGTTTCATTCGTCCATCCGTCCGTCTGTCGACAGGTATCAGAGCAAAAATGGTGTGAGATATCGAGATTCGGTTTGTCACATTCGATTCAGCGTCTCAAGGATAGGTTCCATCTCCTTCGCTAACTCTCTATGCAAACCTAAAGTAGTTAACTTAGTCATTTCCGGTTTCAACATTTATCGCTATACAACGAAAACGGTAACTGATAGCGTGAAGCTGTTTTTTGCGGATGATTCAGCGTCTAAGACAATGTACTATGACTATCCTGAATACCCTATTATAAACGGAAGTGGTTCAAATTTAATATTATTACCGGTTCCATTACTGATTTCCACAGAGCAAAAACGGTAAAAGAATCGAGATACGATTTCCTGCAATCGATTCAGCATCTCAAGAATATTTTCTATCTTCTCCAGTTGCTCTCTATTCAAATTAGCCATTTCCGGTTTTAACGTTTATTGCCGTGGAACAAAAACGGTAACAGATAGCGAAAAGCAGTTTCTTGCAAACAATTCAGTTTCTCAAGGAAACGTAATATGACCCCGAATATTCTACCTAAACTGCTACTATTTCCGCTTTTAATACTGGTTTTCATAAAGCGAAAACGGTAAGAGATATCAAGATGTGGTTCCTTGCAATTAATTGAGTTTTCCAGAAATAGGTTCCATCTTTTCCGTTAACACTCTATTCAAACGGGAAATGGTTAAAACATATCATTTCTGGTTTCAGCATTTATCTTCATAAAATAGGTTATACGGTCAAAGACCACCACTAATTAAAGAAATGAAAAGTTAAGAGTTAATGATAATTTAACGCTGTATCTCATTAACCACATAATATATAACTATTATCTTGCTGGTGCTATAATGAATAGGTTAATGAGAGTACATTTTATTATCGATTTAACCTCAATATGTGGTATGGTGGTTCTTGTTTGTACAACATCAATTTTTAGATTTAGAAATTAATTGGTTTTTCTTTCTTTTTCTCGAGAACCCCACATGATTTTTTACACTCATGTAAATCATTCTGTTCAGCTCAGTAAGATCTATCAGTAAACATAGTGTTATTTTTAGGCACTTTTTTCCTTCGTTAAACGCTAACAATATTGGAGAATTTAGAGTTGAACACCAACGATAGGCGAACTTTGATTGAGTGCGCTAGAAATTCACATAACTCTGTCTATTTATTATCTTCCTAATTGGGTCGTTCAATATATAGGTTTCCCTTAGCTGTAAAATAAATTATTTCTTAAGATATATTTGTAAGCTATGCACACATGTATAGATGGGTTCTTCCTTACTTCTCCACATAATTCCTATTGAGATTCAGGCATTTGTCTCACCTCTGCACCAATTTGTCCAAACTTTTTGCAAAAAGGAAGGCCTCTGGCCTCTGACGGAAGGCATATTCCGCTTCACTTCTTCATCTGTTTTGAAACGTTCACCTTGCAAGTCGCAATGCAGACTGTGTAACATCGGAAAAAGATGGAAGTAACTTGGCGCTGAATTGAGGTTGTATGAAGAGTAGGGCAGCTGTTTCTATCCTAATTCTTAAATTTTGTGTCTCGTTTGTAGGTTTTATCAAGGAGAGACCAGGTCGCTTATGTTGAATTGCGTTTCCCGGAAGAATTCATGTTTGACATAAGCGACCTGTCAACTGGTGATGAAGCAGTGAAACAGAATGTGAGGAGATTGCTGAATAGCCAGAGCCCTGACTTTTTGCAAAACGTTCGCACAAATTGGTGCAATGGTGAGATAAATGCCTGAATCTCAATAGGGATTATGTGGAGTAGTGAGGAAGAACCCACCTACACATCTACTGTATAGCTTACAAATGTATCTTAAGAAATAATTTATTTTACAGCTAAGGGAAACCTATATATTGAACGACCCACGTACATTAAGAATTATTCCAGTTAACCAGTTTGCTTAATTACTTTCAAAATATTATATAAACATCGTCCCAGCAAGGGCGGATCCAGGACGGATTTCTTAGGGGAGGGGCGGTGGCTTGTAATACTGGTACTTAGAGTTACTTTAAGAGCTCCAAATTTTGGGATGGATTTTATTTATATGTAAAATAAGACAGTTTCCTCTTCTGGGGAGACCGATCGCCCCACCCCTGGATCCGCCCCTGCGTCCCAGTGCTTAGGGTTCTGCTAGACCCCAATGCACTAAAAAAAATGTGTATTTGCAGCGTTAAGATCGATTTAAAAACATCGTGCGTCCTTTTTGTTTTGTCTCCCTCTCTGTTTTTCAACTGTCTTGATTTTTAGCTTCTTTCTCAACTCAAAAATTCTCCGCTGTGTGGCTGTTGGATCCAATTTCAATCGCTCATCACGTGGAGCTACCTTTCTCGAATCTTTAACTAGTCTTCTCCGTTTTTCACTTTCTTCCAGCAAGCGTTTTTCTTTTGTTTTTGATCATTTTTGCCATCCTTTCGTTTCTTTTCTGTTCAGCCCCTTATTTTAATCTTGTTTAGTAAGAAAAAGAATAATAAAAAAAGTGAACCGAAGTTAATCATCTTTCTTCTGCTCTGCTATAACTTGTAGCTTTATTTTTCCTTCTTTCCTTTTCTTGTTCATTTTTTCTGTTTTTCCGTTATTTCTTTCTTATTATCCTGTTCTTTAATTTTGTTTCTTTACTAGAGTTTTTTTCACTTTTAATTTGGCAAATGGAAAATAATCCAACAAAATTCTGAATCCCTTTCCTGTAAATGAACTTCAATAGGTTGTAGATATCATCGAACTCTCTCTCTCTCTCTACATAGGCGCTATATATCTATATATATAAAAGAGAACGTACAAAATCCTTTGTCCGCTCATCACGCTAATACGGCTGAACCAATTTCTTTCATTTTTGGGGGGTTATTAGGATTTGGACCCTAGATGGTTTTTATCATATCACTTTAATTTTTAATTACCAGTGTCTTGAGATAATTGACCATTCAAGTGTCCATAACGTACAAATCCTTTGTTATTAGTTCATCATAGGTAAAAATAAACGTATTTATATGCAACCCGCATGACCGTGTCACTCGGCGGGTTAACATAAATGACAGGCGATATACAGCGGAAAATAGCTTGAATCTTCTGTTTAAAATTTTTTAATTGATTTGCTTATTTTTACAGACACTTTTACAATATGCCAGCACCGGGATGACCGCAGCGAAGCGGGCGGGTTAACATAAATGACAGGCGATATAATGTTAAGATTTACTGCAATCTTCTATGGTTTTTATCATATCACTTGAAAGCGAAAAAGTAAAAATTATCTAAGTAACAAAGTTTATTGCGTTCCGGGGTGACCGCAGCGAAGCGGGGTGAACGCTGCTAGTATATATATATATATATATATATATATATATATATATATATATATATATATATATATATATATATATATATATATATATATATATATATATATATATATAATATACTGCCGGAAAATAAAATTGCAGCAGCCTGTAAAGCATGAGGGAGATTGATGTGCTTCCAGTATTGGGTTCTTTGGTGATAGTGAAGTAGATGATTAACTGTGTAACAGTTTCGGCCAACAGATGGCAGCGCCACAGAAGGACATTTGCGCCACCTATGCCGAGTCTGTGTTGTGAATTAGCAGAGGTCGAAGATCAGCAGGTGCACCAAAGTCACTCACACAGTAAACACAAGCAAGATAACATGCCAAGACGACGCAATCGTGCTCCATACAGTCAAATGAGTGAGTTCGAACGGGGTCGTATTGTGGGCCTTAGAGAGGCTGGTTGGTCATTTCGTCGAATCGGCAGCCACGTTGGCCGTGATGCATCTGTGGTGCAGCGGTGTTGGCAACAATGCATAGCAACCCATTCCCACACCCGGAGATAAGGTTCTGGACGTCCTCGTAGCACGGACGTGCGCCAAGATCGGCGTATTGTGAGGGCGGCATTGGCAGACCGCACAGCTACCACGTACGACATTCGAGCAAATGTGGCCCCTGAAGTTTCCACACGCACTATTGGGAAAAGATTACTAGCGGCTGGACTTCGAACATACACACCAATCGCCCGTCTACCACTAATGCCACATTATCGCCGTACACAGTTGGCCTGGTGTCGGCAAAGGAGCACCTGGAGGAGGGAATGACGTTCCGTTGTGTTCAGCGATGAAAGCCAATTCTCTCTCTATGCAAGTGATGGTAGACTGCGAGTACGATGTCGACCTCGAGAGCGTCTGCTCCCACAGTGCGTGCGTGCAAGACACAGTGATCCCACTCCAGGTGTTATGAAGTGGGGAGCGAATAAGCTACAACTCTCACTTAACTTCAGCGTTTGTGAATGGAACATTGACAAGCACCTCTTACGTCCAATAGGTGCTAGAACCGGTTTTACTGCCTTTCTTGAGACAGGAGGGTCTTGTACTCTTTCACATACTGCCCTTGCAACAGAACGTGCTCTGCACGTTGTGTCCCGGCTTCCCTGGCCAGCACGCTCTCCAGATTTGTATCCTATCGAACATGTATGGGAATTATGGCTCGATAACTGACAACTCCTCCACGTTCACCTGTAACTGTTGCTGATTTGCGCTACCTGATCTAGTAGGCATGGTAGAATGTACCGTAAGACTGTATCCGTCATCTCTATGATCGAATGCATGCAAGAATCCGTGCCTGTATTGCAGTTCGTGGATGGTATACAGCTATTAAAGTGGTGGAGGTAGTGTGATGATAGACGTGACGTTCACAAAGCAATGTACTGAAGGAGATAATATTGTAATCATCTCATATTCGTACCATGTACAGTATATGGAATAAATGTGGTTCAGATTGGAAAACAATTTTGTGATGTTGCAATTTTATTTTCCAGCAGTATATATATATCCAGGGTGTAAAGAAAAGGCCGTTACAATCTTCGGGAGGTGATTCCCGAGATCAAAACAAGAAAAAAAAACCTCTTGCAGTTTCTCAATTTCAGCTTTGGTTTCGAAATACAGGATTGCCAACTTGGAATTCAAACTAGACTCCTGACAAAACTGAACACGAACATGTGGACAAATTTCAGGAGGAGATTCCTGAGATCAGAGGAAGAAAAAAGGTTCTACTGCAGTTTCTCGAATTCAGCTTGGTTTTTGAGATACAGTGTGTCCAACTTGAACTCCAGAAAGCAATTCCGTTCAATAGGAATATACGGAATACTTCACCGTGTATTCGCATTGAACGGAAAGTTGCTTATCAGAAAGTAATGTGATGTCATCAGGTTGTCAGTGCTGCCATCCTGAAATATCGAGTTTAGTTTGCATATTGCACTGTCATATTATTAGGTAGTTTATCTAAGTATTTGTTAATGAATGTATGTGACATATGAAGCAGAGGACAGAGAGTCATTATTGCCCCCCTTTTTTTTAAACAGTACACTCGTTTTTGGAGCTGATTTTGGATTCTAAGTTGGCAGCCTTGTATCTCGAAACCGAAGTTGACTTCGAGAAACTGCAAGAGAACTTTTTATCTTGTTTTGATCAGATAGACAGTTCTGGTATATGTGGCATTCCTAATCTTGATTCTTAACATATTCCTCTACCGCAGCTCCTTTCCAGTTTGCCACTACAATTTCTAAACTACAGAATAAAGAACCTGGTTACCTCACCTTTATTCTATTAATTTAGTTAGTGGCACAGCTTAAGAACGATAGGATGAGTTGGTAGAAACTTTTCTTGGGCAGCACACACACAACATGTTCTATTAAAGTGGCATTATTCAGGATTCATCTGACATTCACGATAACGAAGAAAATTATTTCCTTATATTATTTAAAGAAGGAAACTTTTAAAATTTGGGGGAACTTACCCTTTATCATTTGCTAATATTTAACCAAGTTTGACCGCAACAGCTTGGTTGATCGACATATACATTTATACATTTGTCAAAAGTGTTAGTTTTACGTAGGTTATATTGGAGGTTTATTTTTGTATGGTGTACAAACTTGCAACATGTGTGAATTTTACTTGTTGTTGTTGAAGGCTTAAAGCTCCAAACATGAGAGTTATTTCTACAGGTTGAAAGAAGACACATACTAAGTTTCATTAAAATTGAATAATTTTACAAGAGTCATCTTGGAACAGACAGACGAAGAAATACATAGAGATCTTGTTCGAGTAGTTTCGCTACGCTCGCTTCGATTACCGTTTCTGGCTCAAATGGTGATCAATATTGAAACTGGGAATGAAACCTAGTCTTGGATTGCTGAATCCATGTACTGTAGAGAAAACAGTTTTTATTATTTCTTAGCCTTTTTTTTTTTTTTTTTTTTTTTTTTGCACGACACCTGTCGATACACGGAAGGACTGGCAAACCTAGCTTCTTTGTAAGACTGTCCGCACTTATATTATGCATAGTAGTCTATAGTTTAAAAGTGAAAACAGTGTATTCCGTTTGGTAAGCGTCTGAAATTATCGTTCCGTCGAATGTATGATATGGACTGTCATGCTCACAGCGGAGCATAAATTCAAAAGTCTCAATGAGTTCTTTCACAAATCGTTATGTTTACCGAACGAAATATCAAAGATCGACTATAGACTTGACGAATGAAGTTCAGTGATATCTTCTATATACTTGATATAGGTTGCTTGTAATTCGCATATTGCGTTAGTAAGTTCCACCAACTCAGTTTTGCAATTTATATGCCATTACATAATTATGATGTCTAAATGTTAAATCGTAGATCATGCTTATGCACAGTTGTGTAGTTTTTAACTTCTTTACGAAAGTTTGGGTTGGTTCGTTGGAATTTAATATTCCCTTTAAGCACCGAAGCTATATGAAGCCTGGACCTACAGTTTAAGGTAGAATCCGAATCACCGTAATGTGCTCAAATTTCAAGACTTTTCCATCCGAAAATCGAACCCAGAATCTCGTGCAACGAAAGAGTGCGTGCTAACTGCTAGATCAGCGGAAAATGTTTAACAAGAGTTCTTAAGCTTCGAAGGTAAGGTTGCGCACGAAACGAAGTGCAATAGAATATCCATGACGAGATTTGGGACGAAACAGAGCTCTTCCAATAGAAGCAGATAGTTTTCAAGTTTTTTTTCATACTTTATGGATATAAGACAGCCCCAACTCTTATTGTCTTGTGTGCATTCTTACGATAAGGATGACCCTTGTATCCTTTAATTGGGATTTTGGAATGCACGGTGATATTGCTATTCTGACTTGATTTCCTTCGCAATAATGAGTTAGACAGACATATTTACGCAGACATTGTCCTACGCAGAACTTCATCAAGGTGGAGGTTACAACGAGATACTTTGTATCGGTCGATGATTACTTGTATCTTGGGCAGAAAGTGCTTCTACAAAGCACTATACCTGATATAATGTTACTTAACAATAACAAAAGAAGAATGTTTTTAAGATATAAGAAATATACATTATTATTGTATAGTTGGTTGCTATGTAGTTGTTTATGGATACATAATTAACATGTATGATTGCAAGACAGTTTGTGTGAATATACGTTTAAAAGAGAATCAGCGAATAAATTATCTAATACTTATCATGTATTTGTAATTTCAGTATAAAAGGTGATAATACTAGTGAATATAATTACGGAAGATATTTTAAGGTGTAAACGATTATTGCCACTAAAGATTTACTTATATTATTAGCCGAACCAGGGTTGACGACTACCTTTGGTGAGTCGTTGTAAAATTTTTGGTTTACCTCACCCGGGATTCTTGTAAATTCATATCCCGAAGTCTAAAGTAAGGGTGAATTTACCTCAGTAAGAAGGTTCATGAATACGAACTCAACTATTCTCAGAAGTGGCAGAGTAATCACAAGAAAAATTATGATCGGTGAGATAGTAGAAAATGAAACTGTTGACAGTGTTAACAACGAGCAAAATATAAGCTCCCATTACACCCGAAGTGTTGACATTAGAAGACAAAATTTTAATGGCATTACAGCGACAGGAACAAAGCCGAAAAGACGATTTAGAAGCCATGAAGCAAAATTTGGCTCAGATGTCCAACGAATTGAGTAGAGGATTGGAACAAATAGATCAAAAATCAGAAGAGACGAAACAATCTGTTATCCAGGCGGTGAGAGACATCACGTTACAGTTTGATGAAAAGCTAAAAAGATTATCTGAAGATTGCCAGGATAATTACAACCATGTAATTCAAGAAGTCAATTGTGTAAAAAAGGATTTGGAAGTAATAGAATCTTCTGTTCGTCAGCAAAAGATTCAGGTCACAGATAATTCTAACCAAATACGTGCAAATACTCAATTGATATCTACCTTACAAGAGGAAATTAGGACATTACAGATTAAGGACAACGCATATCACAACAACATGGTTAATGATCGTTTGGAGTTCCCTTGTTCACAAGAGATGACCTCGCATTCACCCGCAGCAGATCAACGTGGACCTTACGTTATCTCTTCTTCAAGTAATCCATCCGAAGAGGACATTATTTTGGAAAGAATTCATCCAAGGAATACAGATGGGCGGAAAAGAGATGGTGGAACCACGCATAACACAGTAGGTAGAAATTGTCACTCAACACGAACACGAAATGGTGAAAGGAATGTAAAGTTAAGTGTAAAAATGAGCGAAATACGTGCTATGAGTAAGTTTAGTGGTAAATGTAATGAAAATGCTACTTCTTTCCTAGAAAAATTTCAGGATGAGTGCAGTATAATGTGTATAGATAAATCGCAATATATGAAACTAATCCCTCAATTATTACTCCCACCATGTTCTTTATGGTTTAAAGCAGTACGAGATCACGTCAATACATATGAGGAATTCAAAGCAGCGTTGATTGCAAATTACGAAAACGACTTTCTACTTGCAAACAGAGATGCCACGATTAGAAACCAACCTTTTAATCCTCGTTTGCATAAATCTGTTGTTGATTTTGTTGTAAATACGTATAACGAATTAAAAGTCGTAAATCCACTGCAATCGGAATCTAGAGTGATTGCATCTATTCGAAATCTACTACCGTTTAAATTACAACAGATCCTGTTTTCTACGCAGTGCATGAGTTTTAATCACCTATTAATGCTTGTCCAATGTTATGAAACTCAATACCATGCACAGAATCATCAAGCGGGATTAGGCAAAATTAAAAATAATTCAGATCACCTTGTACCTGTTCGGAATCTAAATATCCGTAATGTGAACGATGCGGAACATAACCTAAGTCGAGCAAATTTAAACAATCAGAACGATCAAAATAGACAAAGATATGTTGGGAATCCTCCTAATCTAACCAATCGTGACAATAATTATGTTAGATCACTTAATCGAAGTAGACTCAAAAACATTCGAAATACATGGCGAAATTCCAGAAATACAGTAAACTACATGGATAGACGGAATCGTAATTCAAGAGATGGCACTTCATATCAAAATCAAAACAATGACGCAATTCATGTACAAAATAATGCGGAACATAATCACGATTGTGCAGTACAATGTACTTTATTAGAATCATATGTAAGTACGAATTTAAACTGACTGCAGTTGATGTAGTAAGGGTTAAGCCCATATCAGTTATAGATTCTTATGAACATTTATCTTCAAATTTATGTGTTAATGTCAATAATGAAAACAACCCTTATGACTTTGAAGTACAACACATTAAAGGAGTAGGTAATGGACCCGTAGATACTTTATTACGTCTGTTTCAATAAATGATAATTTTCAAATGATTTTAATTCTTTCTTGTTAATGGGAAGAATTATAGTTCGATTTATAATTGATTAAAAGAAAGGTTATTTATATTATATTGATTTGTGTTGAAACTTAATTATCAAGGATTATGTTAAGTATAAGGTTCATTCTATTAAGGTAGTTATTCGACGACTGTCTTCATGCACCACCTTATATGTTACTCGAATAAGATCCTTTTGTATCATGACGCCTTATTGATATAATGTATATTTTAAAATACCATCTAAAGTAATTACTATATAATGCGCCCTAGAAAGATCAAACATTGTTAACATCACCGTTTTTATTAATGATTGAAACTATTGATCATTGTAAGGTGTTTTAAAATGAAATTATTTCTTACGTTTTTGACTTCGCACCCTTCGTTGATTATATTAGTAAGCGACGACGTTTTTATAATAAAAGATAAATATTAAAGGAATAAAAGACTTATTATAAATGTGTCTATATAAAATAACTGAACAAAATGATATATGAGGTGCGATCAAAATGTAAAGAATAGCACTATTCTTATGCCCTCATTATAAACGGACCAGTGGTTCTTAAATATAAAAGCCAAGCTCACTTGTAACTTTTATATTCAGTCCCATCATCGGGCGACATTTTATACAACGAGATACTTTGTATCGGTCGATGATTACTTGTATCTTGGGCAGAAAGTGCTTCTACACAAGCACTATACCTGATATAATGTTACTTAAAAATAACAAAAGAAGAATGTTTTTAAGATATAAGAAATATACATTATTATTGTATAGTTGGTTGCTATGTAGTTGTTTATGGATACATAATTAACATGTATGATTGCAAGACAGTTTGTGTGAATATACGTTAAAAGAGAATCAGCGAATAAATTATCTAATACTTATCATGTACTTGTAATTTCAGTATAAAAGGTGATAATACTAGTGAATATAATTACGGAAGATATTTTAAGGTGTAAACGATTATTGCCACTAAAGATTTACTTATATTATTAGCCGAACCAGGGTTGACGACTACCTTTGGTGAGTCGTTGTAAGGTTCAAGTATTCAATCTAATATCTTTTCAGGACAAGCGCAATTTTGTGCATTATCTTCACTAACTAACTCTATGGTCTATGGAACCCGGAGGTTCAATGCCGCGTTCACAGAAGCTCTCCATTGACTTCTATTCTTACAAGGGAAGAGAGAGGGATATTATATATCGAAGTGGAAGATCGAAAGCACTAATGACGCCTATTACGAAACTGTAATAAAAATTATCCGAATGCATATACTGTGCGAGTTATATGAATATACAGGGTGTCCAGAAAGTCCGCTTCCACCCCTAGAAATCACAAACGGTAAGACAGATGCCAAACAGGAAAACACGTGTTTGATCATTTCAAAACAAAAATTCTTGTTCCAGAGCCATCTGCAGGGTCCCAGGCGGGGTCCAACTCAAAAATTGCAAATGGTGACGGGATCAAGTAGCATATCGTTGGAAAGCTCTTGGAAAGTGAACGAAAACGAAAAATGTCTCGACTCTCTAAAATTACCATGTGCAAATGGCTGCTGGTCAAAATGTCAGCAAAAACATCATTGTAAAGTCTATATCATCACTCATAAACCTGAAATGGTGGGACAGATGTCGAAACAGGAAAACACATGAGTCATCATTTCGAAAGTAGAATGATTGAAAGTAAAAATATTTGTCCCAGGGTCCTCTGCAGGGTCCCAGACGGTGTCATACTCAAAATTTTCAAATTTCAAGAAAGGGTCAAGTAGCATATTGTTTTAAAGCTGTTGTTAAAGAAAGCAGATGGAACAAGTTTGGACGCTCTACGATAACACTGTGCAAACATCTTGCGTTTTAGTTCTTTTTTCTGTAGTCGGGTGTTCGTTTGCTTTCACTTTAATTTAGGGGGCGCGGTGGCTCAGTGGTACAGCGTTCACCCCCGGTGCTTGGGGTCCCTGGTTCACTCCCAGCTCGCGCTGTGTGGACTTTGTGGTGGACAAACACCGTGCTCGTGGGTATTCCCGAGGTTCTCCCGTTTCCTCTCACTTTCTTCATTCCACAATTTCATTCATTTCTCACCATCACCGTCTTCTCATCACCGTCTTCTCATCATTTCTCACCATCTCTCATTATAACCGTTTCCGTTAGCCTAACCGGCATATGCGTGGGACGTAAAACTTAAAGATTTCATTTCATTTTTTTTTTTCACTTTAATTCGTGTACGCAACGTAAAGAAAGGAAATGCGCCTACTGTGAGATTTTCCTCTTCGAGGCCCATTGATGTGTAATGAAAGAAAGAAAGAACGAACGAAACGAAAAGAAAAGAAACGACAAGAACAGAAAAACGAAAAGATACGTAGATTATATATCAAAATGGAAGATAATTTATATACTAATCGAAAGCACTAACTAAGCTCATTAAGAAACTGTAATATTATTGGTCCGAATGCATGTGCGGTGCGAGTCATATGCATGTTTAATTGTAAGTTTTCCCATTTTCACCGAATATTGTATCAGATCGCATCGGAACTGGTTTGAATATAGTCTGAAACTGATTTTCTATATTTTTGTGTTTGACAAAAGTGCTAAATCGTAGTTCATTTCACATGCAGTGAATGACTACTTCATACATATGTAGTTCTTTCTTTTAGCAACAGCTTTCAAACAATATTCTATTTGACCCTCTTGAAATTTGAAAATTTTGAGTAGGACACCGCCTGAGACCCTGCAGATGATCCTGGGACAAATATTTTTTACTTTCAATCATTCTACTTTCGAAATGATGACTCATGTGTTTTCCTGTTTTGACATCTTCCCCACCATTTCAGATTTATGAGGGTGGCCATAGACTGTACAATGATGTTTTTGCTGACATTTTGACCAGCAGCCATTTTGAACATTGGTAATTTTAGAGAGTCGAGACATTTTTCGTCTTCGTTCATTTCCCAACAGCTTTCCAACGATATGCTACTTGATCCCGTCACCATTTGCATTTTTTAAGTTGGACCCCGCCTGGGACCCTGCGAGTGGCTCTGGGACAACAATTTTTGTTTTGATACGTTGAACTTTTAAAATGATCAAACACGTGTTTTCCTGCTTTGCCATCTGTTTTACCATTTGTGATTTCTAGGGATGGAAACGGACTTTCTGGACACCCTGTATATTCATATAACTCGCACAGCATATGCATTTGGAAAATTTTTCTTACAGTTTCGTAATAGGCGTAATTAATGCTTTCGATTGGTGTATAAATCATCTTCTACTTCGATATATAATATCCCTCTCTTCCCTTGTTAGCCAACTGGATTCAGTTTCTACTTTTTATTCCTATTTCTTCGAGATCTATCTTAATATTGTCCTCCCATCTGCGCCTAAGTCTTCCTGGTAATCGTTTTCCGACTGGACTTTAAGTTAAAAATTTGAAAGCGTTTGTACTTTCTTCCATTCTGGCTACATGACCTGCCCACCTGAGCCTCCTAGATTTGATTACCCTAACAATGTTTAGCAAATCGTATAAATTATGTAGTTCCTCGTTACAAAGTTTCAGCCGTTTCTCATTCCCGTTTCTCGTGGGTTCGAATATTTGTCTTAGGATCTTGTTCTCAAATACTTTCAGTCTACGTTCTTCCCTCAGAATAACTGACCGTGTATCGCAACCATACAGAACAATAGACATGATTATTGTTTTATATATTTTAAGCTTCAAATTCCTCTATAGGTGTTTGATTTTCCATAATATGTTGCTCAAGGGTGTGTGTGTGTGGGGGGATGTGTGTGTGATTAAACCCTGAAATCCTCTTTGCGTACGGCACTTCCCGTACATACATAGTGAATTGCAATCCGGTGACATATAAAGGGATCTACAGTTTGTTATAGTATACGTCTCATTAAAATAGCAAACGTAATATTTTTTCCTATGATTTTAATTTTCTTGAAATATAACCATCAAATTTTACAGAACTTAAAAAGAAAAGAAGAAAATGTTCATTTTTTTTCTCTGTGTGGCTCCGTATATAAAAAGCGAGACGGAGGTTGTTATGACAAGTGAGTTTCTGCAGCACCCAGAGACGTTGACTTTTGTCCGTGTCTTCAGTCATCTTTTAATGAGAAAGTTTTCAAGTAAACAGAAACTTCTTGGCTTTTGTAGAGAAGTTGGTCTAGAATGATTCAAGTCCTTCTCTCCTCCCCAACCTTCCATGTCATCAAAAGCTTTTCCCACTTAAGCCGTCTTCCTGTCTTCGTATTGCAAAGACCCATTAAGGGTAATTGTTTCGCTGATGAAAGTATCTTGTCACAGGTTGTAGAAAAACGACAAAGGAAGGGAAGGGAGCGTGCCCATCTGGCTTTCGACTTTATTTTTATTTTTTTCTTCTTCTCTCAATTCTATTTCTTTCTTTTGTCTGCCTCAATTATCCAGTATTTTTCCAGAATCTCCTTCATGTTTCGTTCTCTATGCCACCACCACTACTTCTTTTAAATTTCACTATTCACACTACCTTGTTTTAATTTATTTAATTATTCTTTTCTCTGTTACTGTAAAAAAAAAAAAAGTGTTTGAATGCCGAGGATAATATGAAGCGAGAGAGGTGGGAGACAAAGTGATCACGTCTAGTTGAAAGATATGGCGCTTGATTCGTAACGTTCTGTATTGCGATGATTGTATCGTCTCAATGAGATTGGCATATTCTTGTAGCATGCCCAGAAACAAGATTTATGATTGTTTAAAAATCTTACTATAAGTTTGGATGACTTCAATAGTTAAAATTCTCTATTTTTTTCTTTTTAGATTTCCTTGTTATATATATATATATATACTTAAATAGAATCAAACTTACACTGAAATCATAACAGAAGTGTTTACCAATATTTTTTTTTTAAAAAAGTAAATTGCATAAAATTAAACGATTTTGGCAACAACTACAGTCCAATGGTATAGATACAAGTTCTCATTTGTACAATCAGCAACAAAAGTTGTTTCCGTTTAAATTATACTATTTCCGTAGATAACTTAAGAATGAAAGGACAGTTTGAGTACAGTTTGCTGTAAATTAGAAATAATATAATTTGCTGTACGTTCCAGGCATACCAGTGTTATTCCCAAAATAAATTTTACCAAAAGGAAAGAACTTTTGTCCTTGACTGTATGTATTAAGATATAACAGAAGCAGAAGCAGAGCTGCCCTATTTTGGTTGTTGTTGTTGAAACGTGAAAGAAAATGACATTTTGTTTCAGCTCTTTAATTCCATATTTTTAAGAAAAAGAAGAACATAAATTCCTACTTTCATAATAATAATAATAATAATAATAATAATAATAATAATAATAATAAAATATTTACTGAATCTAATTAGAAAAAACTAGAGTTACTCGTGGCTATGCGATTAGTGTACATACCTTTGACATGTTTTATTCCCGGTGGGAGCTCTTGTGGTTAGATCCCAAGCTAAGCTGTAACTCTACGTCTCATATAACCTTGCAGCCGAAAGAAATACGAAACTCAAATCCAATCCATTCCAACAGAAAATGCTGATTCTTTTTCTTCTAGTCGTAGCAAAGAAATAAAACTTCCAGAAAACTAAGTTCCCTAGAAACAAATATAAACAAAACTACTAAAACATAGTTAAACCGTATAAGCCTTATATTGCATCATATAGATAGTTCTAGTTAATACTCCGTTGAAATTTTCCTTACGACGTACTCTTTCAAAACACCAAAGTACAATGGCATTTTACAGTTAACTTTTAGCATTGTTGTTTTTACTTAGTTGCACTCTAGATATATTTGTACTGTGTATTTATCTCCAGGATTTTATGTTCCGCGTACGGTTTAACTGAACATCATTAGAATCAAGATCAAAGAGGAAATGGATATTAACGAGGAAAATGGGGTTGTTTGGAAAAGGGATTTTCAGTAGGGGGATGATTTAGTCTGTGGTGGATGAATGAGTTTGTAATGTTTGCAGGGAAAAGTTTGGAGTTTCCCACGCTTGTCGGTTGATTATTCCTGCAAATGTGTTCCTCTCTAGTGTGTTTCTTTCTCTCCCTCCCCTATGTGCTTCACCTAGTATGAGTGCATATGCATGTGTAAAGATAGTAGAGAGGAATAAGAATGACATGAAAACTTTATTTCGTTTTTCTATGCTAAGCTGTTTTCGTATCTTAGTTAATTAATACTGCAAATAGAGATTATTTTGAATAAATAGACGGCAAAATGACCAATGTTCGTGCCTTCTGTGCGCATAATTCCGGCTGTGATATCAATGAACGTACTATTCCTTGAAGAAAAACCCGTGCAGAGTTTTAGATCCCACTTCAAGCAGTAATCTTCCTGTGTAAAGCCTTTGTGATAGAAAAAAAAAACTTTAAATTCCAATTTAGACTACCATACCGGTATATACAAGGTAGATCATTTATCTACCTAAAGGAGAAGGATGTACCACCACCCTATCTAAATTACATAAAGTTAATTATCAAGAGCGTTTATTTGGCTTTATTGTAAGGGACTGAATAAAAATACTGATATTATATTTGTTTACGTTTAGAAGGCTGCATCTCTAATGAATGTATGGGAAAACAACAATATACCAACATCATCTTTGGAGTCTTATTGCTTAGTTTCCAAGTATATTCCTTGCCCTTTTCTACACGGGATCAAATGTCAATGGTAAATCATAATTTCTTCATCATTAAATTGTCAATATTTTGCCTTTGGTGCAGGACAGCCGGATTTCAAACCAGGTTATATATATATTTCGGATTGCATATTACGCGTAACTCATATGATCTTGTACTGAAAGAGAGTTAAACTCCGAACAAATTACGATAGCCCGAACATTTTACTATAAAATAAAATGGATAGACCTTATACAAAATGAACTTACGCAGGATATGGCCTCGTTCATAACACTGTTCAAACTCAGAATCAAACATTATATAGCTAATCAGTTTTCGCGATTTCATGTTTTTACTGTGACTGTATGTAAGCTGGAAACAATTCACTTGTTTTGTTTAAATGCACAATGCACTTTTTTTTTTTTTTTTTTAAGAGAAGGAATCTCACACAAAGAATGTGTTAAATAGGCCAAAATTAATAATCTCAAAATGTCAAATTTTGCTCCAAGCTGGTAGTGTTAGAAATTAACAGACAGAAGAGCAGAGAATGTTGTTTACTGGGATTGTAGAGGTCAAGAGCCAGTATTAGTATGGACTTACATATAAATAGATATACAGGGTATCTGATAAGTCACTTCCTATTTTTAAACCATTGCAGAGATTGTTTTTAAACCATTGTAAGAGAAGTCACATAGGTCTAAAAATATATTTTTTCGCTCCAAACTAGTAAAGAAAATTTACTTAATGTTCTAATTGTCGTAATAGAAGAATTAAAAGATCATATAACTCTGCTTTTCTTAGTTTGAATTGATAAAACTTTAATTTTTACTGATGTGTATTTCCTCACAAGCCGCACCTGAATCATTGTAACTTCTTTATTTATGAACGGATTTTTATAAAACTATTAGCTATTTTTAGGGGGAAACATCATTTGAGATATTGTTTGATTTCTTGTGCTTATCTGCAGTATGAATTAAAATGCCGCCTATCGGAAAATCGAAGGTCATGAGAATATCCCGTGGAAACGCGCCCTTACGGGTCAGAGTAGAACAAAGAGAACTTGAAGTATTTTGGGATATTTTCTGAGAAGTATTTTGACGAAAGATGCTTACTGCACCAAAGAGATCAGATCAAGAATTGCCATAACCAAAGAAGCATTTAACAAGAAAATATAAGTCTTAACTAGCAGGCTTAATATTGGACTAAGGAGGAAGTTGGCCAAGTGCTATAGGAAATATATGAAGTACTGGACTACTGTATGTTTAGGTGGTAGATAAGGCTACATATAGCCTTAACCTCGACATGTAAAATAAGTCAAAATAAATAAATAAATAAATAAATAAATAAATAAATATGGTTCAGAGACTTGGACGTTACCAAGTTAGAAAAGAAATATTTAGAGAGCTTCATAATATGGTGTTCTAGGAAGACGGAGAAGATAAAGTGAACAAAGAGAGTAACAAACGAAGATATTTTAAAAGTGATAGGAAAGAAGAGAGAGTTTTAGCCAGCATCCTTCGTGGGAAGGCCAATTGGATTGGACACATCTTTCGAAGAAACTATCTTCTTCATACCGTCATAGAAGGAAAGGTGGACGGAAGGTGAGTAATAGAAAGCAGATCACAGCTGATCGATAATTTGAAGAATAGAAGAAAATGCTGGGAGCTAGAAGAAGTTGAAGATCGAGAAACGTGCAAGAAATATTTCCAGGACCAGAACTTAAAAAAAAAAAAAAATCATTAGTCTCAGACCTGCCAAAAGGCAGAATGCTTAATAATAATGCTAATTATGGAAGGGCGGGTCGATTTGAGATCTAGGAACCTGTTGTTTGAATTCAAAGACGGTAGAGAAACGAACGAGGAAACCGTGCAATACTGGATGCGAAAGCAATTAAAATTATCACAAAAACTTAATAACAACAGAGAATATCGCTGATGCAAGGAGATCGGTAATATCATCCATTTCAAGAACACCACACAGCATTGTTATTCCAGAAAACTGTTTGTAATCGGTAGTGGCGAATGTTCCAGTTTGTTTAAAGAAATGTGTTGAGAATGCTGGTGCTTATGTGAATTTGGAATAAGATTTCAAACAGATCTTCAAATACTTTTAAAAATATGCTAGTTTCATAAAAAATATCAATTCGTAAAGAAGTTACATAAAACAGACTAGATAAAGACAAAGTTCTGTAGTGAGTATTTTGATTCAAACTTATGAACGCTTCACTGGAATGAAAGGCCAAAATCATTCGTTGTAAGATGTCATCTTGCTACTATAACGTTAATATTGTTTTGTTTGATCCTTACTTTCTACCAAATGTACTTCGCTGGAGGGGAAACAATCTCTTGTAAAAGAATAAGATAGGAAAATGTTCTTTCTCTCATCAGCACCTTCTTGTGAAGCATTCACTGTAGTATTCTGTGAAGCGTCACTCTATACTTCCGCGCTCTCAGTGTCTGCCATCAGTTGTATGAATATGATTTCAGATTGATTCTATACGCTTATGTATTCAAATTTCGAGATTTATATTTATTTTAACATTTAAAATGCAGTGAAGGAAAACGCTAGGGGTCCCAAAGGTCGGTTGAGACAACTGCAGAAATTGCTCGTTATCGTTATTAATGAGCTCTTGGAAGCAGTTGTATTGCATTCTTGAACATTTTGGTCGCCTTAATTCATCATTTTTAATTTCATTACTAGAAAAGGCCTATTTATGTAATGCAATTTGATATCAAAACTTTCTTGTTCGCCAAACATATACAGGAAACTATAGCAGGGCATAACGTAACTGAAGCTACATACACACTATGCATGACACTACATCGAATTTTGAAAGAATATCGAGAACGGTATATGGTTTGCAACATGGTTTGCAATAAGGCTTGGAAGAAAACATTTTATTTTTGTTACAAGACATTTTGCAATTGGATTCACCTTGACTCGGTGTTTAACAACGAATACATAGATGGTTACTGTTACAGTTGAATCATCTTGAATTAATATAGACCCTTTCCCACCATTGTATCTAGTCTCCAAGAAAATTTGCTATAGATTCAGGTATGAGCTGTAATGGAACAGCTCCTAACGTTCACTTGTATTTTGCTTTTGTTCTATAGTATAGAATTTCCAGTTCTACATTCATGGGTCACTCTGTATCTTGCTTTGTTTCCTATTTTCAGTCAGCAGTAGAAGTTGAAGTATTTTCTCTTTTAAAACAAGCACACATTGCGAGTAACAGCATGACCATTCTGTAGTCGAGGAAACATTATGCTGTGTTTTATGAGTAAGTGGATGGACGCTAAACAGCAGCGACATGATTGTAAACAGTGGAAAACGTCTTGCAAATAGTCTCTCCAACGAAGCACACTGAATGCGAATGACCCGTAATCGGGTTTGAAAGTCAGGGTCTGGTTAGGTTGCTTCCCGCCCCTTTCTTTTTTCTGCTGAAAGATGACATTACTCGTTGGCATTCCGCCCGCTACTTCTCACATCCAGAAGAAATACCACGTCTAGCGCAAGAGGTGACCGCTGGAGCTCGAAAAGCAGATCGACCGTTGTTGCTTCTAGTCTCGCACCTGCTGGAGATTGTAAAAGCGGTAGAAACGAGAATTTGCGTTTTATTCTCTCTGTCTCTCTTTTTCTTTTGTAACAGCAATATACCACATTTCCCCTATCACATGCATTTATATGACAGCAAGATGGAATCCTGTGATTAATGTTATTTACGTTACGTAATCGACGAACATCAAGCAACTTGGAGTGAATTATGCCATTAAGTTTTATCGCAAACCATTATCAACACATTATCATTATGTTTGTAACAATATTAATGGTGATTGCTAAGAAGAATAAATAAGTTTCATTCTGATAGCAATATACACAAAGTTTTTTTTTTTTTCTGAGTAATGGTGGAATATCAATGCTAGAACATTGCATCTTTAGTTGATTTAGTTTGTTCGTTGATTCAACTGCCTTGGAATGTCACAAGTTTTCTTTTTACACTAGTGTTTAAAGTCATAAAATAAAAGAACAACTTGCTTATTGGCGGATATTGAAGGAAGTGACAGCGGTAAAAATTTCGATTTTATCACTAGAAGCTAAGGAAGAAAGCTTCATATAGCTTCAGCATTGGCGAATCTAGCCCGGGAACGAGGGCCAATTTTTTGAGTTACTAAAATAATTTAAGTTATTATTTATACATTTTTTAAAAGTTTATAATAAACTCATGATATACTTATCATAGTCTGAGGTCTGGCTGCCCCTCACAGTTGTTACCTTCTAGATGCGCTACTAAGCTTCAGCAAGCTGAATACAAGAATTAGTGCATTAGTTAAATAAATTTTCTTTTCTTAGCTTTCAGTGATTAAAATTATTATTATTATTATTATTATTATTATTATTATTATTATTATTATTATTATTATTATTATTATTATTATTATTATTATTATTTTTACTGGTGTGACTTCGGTGAAATGCCGCCACTGAACTACTTACGTATATGCATTTCCAATGCAGTCGCCTGTTTAGAGTAATATACTAAAAGGTGTAACGAATTTCCACCACTTTATATGACAAGGCTCTCTGTGTGACATTGCAATTTTCTTCAAATTGAAAGAAATAAATCAAATACTGTTAAATAGATGTCCCGGGTGGTGAGAGCGAACTACATATCAGGTCACTTTTTTCCTTCTCTTTAATTTACCCCAAAGTGATATGTAGCAGCAACTACTTGTATATATATAAGTTCATTGTGTGGAGTTAGTTCTTCTTTACTATAATAACAGCAATAATAAGTAATTGATAGAGGAATGTCTTGTTGAGTTCGATTTTTAAAGAAAGTTTAAAATGCTTCAAAACAAGCTTTGTTGAGATCGCTCTTATTAAACGGAATACCTCACATTCCTCAACGTGACAGTAGTAATTTCTCAGCAGATTTGCATTTCATCATTCAACAAGTTTGTTGTTAACATTTTAATAATATTTACTAGAAAGAAACAGAAAAACACACTACACTGTCAATAATCGCGAAAGAAACAATTGGGTTCTGCCAGTCCGCATCGGAGTATAAGTGTATTTTTTCACTAGAGTAGGTATGGGTTAATGGTATGTCATACGTGCTCAGTCTGATTTATTTTCAGTGTTGATAATATCACTATTAAACTGCTAAAATATCATTTTATGTTTAAAATCTAGGAATGCAAAATGGAGGACTTTTGGTAAGAAGGTCAGTCAGAGACTCACTCTCTCCCCCTGTATAATATATATGCATAATATAATAATATTAGGGTGACCAAATCGTCAACTATAAAAAACGGGACAACTTTTAACTTTTGGATAGGTTGCTCCCCTAAATATATATTTTTGCCTCTCCGTTCTCTCTCTCTCTCTTTTTCTCTTTCTCTTTCTGTGTGTGTATGTGTGTATCTCACAGAAAAAGGGTCAAATTTAAAACCTATTGAAAAGCTTGTGGAATTAATTAAATAACAAGTAACTATCAACAACTAACAAAAAATGAAATTTTGAAAATATTACTAAAAATATACCTACGTATTAAACAGTCATCAATATCTGTCAATCAACAAAATCTGTCACCGGCAAAATTTATAACGAACTACTCTTAGCATCGGATTCCAACTCCCTTTATTTGCTTTTTCTTACTTTTAAACATTATTTCATTTACAACTAGTTTTCTTCTTTACTTTGTTTTATAGTTCTATACTTTTGTTCCCCTTTTCGTAAATGAAAGTATGTTACATGTTAGTCAAATCACGGAAACACTGTACTGTACTGATGACAGCGCCTCAGTCTTCCACAGCCGAAATAAAGAGTAAAAACAGTTTGTTTCAGCCCTTGCACTGTCGTCTTTGGAGTGGGAGTCTTGGGGAGAGAGTCCTAGTAGGGAAAACAGTGCAGCCACCACATCCAATATCGGAAATGTCGTAATGACGTTGCTCAGTAATTTGACATATTTCAATATAATCACATAGCTTTGAAAATAATAATATAAATTAGGAAATTTTAGATTGGAAAGTTCTTTTGTACCCAATGTACGTAAATACGGGACATTTTGGCGTCCCGGGAATTTTTTTCGGGACACCGCGAATGGTAGTCAAAAAACGGGACAATCCCGTTTTTACGGGACGGTTGGTCACCCTAAATAATATGTTTATACAGACGTGTTCAAATTATTAGACTCAACATTCAGCTTCTGAATGTTTTACTGTTCTTATAAATACAATATTATATGAAAATACGTTCGAACTTAGTCGAAATTACTACTTTGTAACTCTGTCCTAATTTCTGGTGGGTGTGGCATATGCTTTTCAATACCAATAAAACAAATGCGTACGTAACATTTAAATATAATTACTATAAAGTGTGTATATCCAAATTGGAAACAAAATTGAAATGGAATGCTTACAAGAAAATTATCTCTCATACAGAGATTAATATTTCTTATGAAATCTCTTATTCTTTATTAAGTCTTTTATCCTTTGTGACATCCAACGTACGAGTTTAGCACATTTTGCCTTCAATTCAGCATCGTGACACCACAAATTGTTGACCTCCTTGATTATTGAAGTTTGGTTCTAATGTGTTCCTTCTCTAGCTTTTCTTTCTTGAAGCTCCAAAAGTTTTCAATCGGGTTCATATCAGGACTACTGCCTGGCCACGGAAGAACAATAATTTCGTTGTCCTCGAAGAATTTTGTCACACCTTTGGCCCGGTGGCATGGGGCTCCATCATGCATAAAGATGAATAATTGTACGTCACCAAACCAGAGTGCAGTTGGGGAAAGCAGTTCTTCTTGAAGAACTTATAGGTATTAGTTGTACTTTATTGTCTTCTCTATTATATACAGTCTTCGAGGTCCGAAGACAGAGACTGAAGCCCAGACAATGACTGAGGTAGGATGGTTCACGGTTTATTAAAGACATTCCAACTTGAATTCCTCCCAGGTCAACGTCGCACATATTGTAAACATTCATCAGACACAAAGATACATGATTCATCACTGAAAATCGCTATTCTCCAATCGTCAGCAGTCCAATATTCTAGGCCTCGTGCCCATTCGAGGCGCTTCTTTGCCATGATTGGAGTAGACTCTAATTTTTGTTTTCTTTCTTGACTGTGTGCTTTTATTCCCTCGGCAGAAAGAATCCTTCGAACACTTTCAGGGCAAATGTCTGCGCCATACTCAGCCATTTTTATGCTTAAGTCTATTAGAAGTTGCACTCTGTTTCCCAGAGCCAAGCTTTTTAGTTTTCTGATACCTCTTAGCGATAGCTTTGGTTTTCGCCCACACTTCCCAACCCTATTTTGGCTCTTGTTCATTTCAACAGAGATTCTACTCACAGATGTTTGTTCTATCCCAACTCTACTAGCAATGTATTGCCGTGTATATCTTATTTCCACCAGAAGTATTTTGTTAACTTCCATTTTACGCGGAGAAAGGTCTTTTGCTTTTCTCATTATGCTGCAATTACAGGACTACACAGAATAAAAGATTGATACACGAAACACGTCACGATCATTTTAAACTGTCCCATTCGAACTTTTGAACGCTTTGAATGTCGTTAACTTCTTACGACAGCAACCACAACACTTCAGACTGTAATTCTGTAATTTGTTGATAGGAACCACAATAGCTATCTACAACTGAAACACCACTTTCAGAATTCTCCCCTCCCCCCTCACTAATACCATCTGCTGTTCAACGGTGATATCACCACTTCAACTGTACAGTAAACAAATGAAGGATCCTATATTAGTGGTTTTAGCATTAAATTAAATGTTCTAGAACTCTGAAATTAGGACCCCTACATCAATTTTGCATTTTTCGAGCGTGAGTCTAATAATTTGAACACGTCTGTATATATATATATATATATATATATATATATGGGGGCGATTGAAACGGCGAGATGTGTAGAACAGTTTATTAATGAGTATTAACACTACAGTAACAAAATATGTTGGTGATGGTTCGACGCTAGAAGAAACTACTGTATATCCAAAGAGACCCTACGGGGGGGGGGGGGGAGTGTCGGATTCCTGCCTGCGGGGGGACCAAACGGAGGTGGAGGAGAGGCCAATTCCAGGAATCTGGGTAACGGTTCTGATCCTGCTAAAGGGAGGAAACTCTGTGGGTATGGGCTGGTACCAAGCTCAAATAGTAACTTAACACATACCATTGGGTCCGGGATGAGATACGGGAGTATCTCGACGTGTGCGTGGTATCTCTACACGACAAGGCGGTTGCCAGTTGAACGATAGAGTTAGGCAGGGCCGGGATTGAGCAAGCCCCTCGGGCATCGCCTGGGGTCACGGATTTGGGTTGGAATCTGCCGGGCTGTGGGATTCGGTAGCTTGTGGGATCCAATCCCAGGAATCTGGGTAGCGGTGAACACGGGCGGGAGGTGAGCTTGCCTTATAACGCTCGAGTGCCATGCCTTCAGAGCATGGCAGGACTGGCTCGCTAGCAGTCTGCCTCAACCAGTAGGTCTACTGGTAGGCACTCAGGACTTCGGTCTGGCCGCGCAGTGGGCGTATCTCACTCCCTCAGAGAATGGGAGTTACATCGCTTAGGCGAGTCAGAATTAGGGAACAAATTCTGACGGTGCACCATGTGCACGAGCATTCAATAGCGTATTGGGGAACTACGGCCGGGGTGCAATACATTAAGCGGTACCCGTCCATCAAATAGACCGAACGGTCGCGGGCATGTTTTCCATGCATGCAGGTAAGCGTGGACCAGTAGACCACTAGCATCAAAGTGTATATCCAAAGAATTATCTATCCACATAAATTATACTTATGTGTCTGTTACTGAATCGCAGTGGGGAAAACCTCCTATTCCTGGAACTAACTGTGTTCGGTAAATGAGATAGAATTTGCCTAATCCGAATCAGAATCTACTAGAAAATGCAAGTAATCGAGAAATGATTAAAAGAGTTTCGAACGAGAGTAATAACACGTTGGAACTGCCAAACTTAGAGATATTAACTTACATTAAATTCTTCCTTCAAAAGTGACAGAACTCATAAGAAACGGTGACTTTCAACTTTTTTTTCTCTCTCTCTCTTTCTCTCTCTTTGTTTTTTGTAATTTTGGGTATCAAATTAGAGTAATATCTTTGGTGTCAAACTTTCAGTTTGGCAATTTGTCACAAACAACTTTAATAATAAAAGGCTCACTGGGAGTTAAGTTAGTTTCTTCCCTTCTCCTTTCATGTTAGATTTGCAGCTTCCTAATCTTCATGATTGATCGCTCTGGCATGAGTCATGAAAATCCTCCTTTTCTTTTGTTTCTTTTTTTACGCTGTAGAGTTTCTCATTTCCATTCTTATTGTTGACTTTTAATATTACGGACCATCTAACACGTAATGTGAACACAGATGCTCTGTATGAATAACGTTGTTCCTCATGCCAAATATGATTTTAGGTTATTGATGGATCTGCATTTACCGTTTTCTAGTACGCGTTCACGTATTGTTATTCAAAGTAATTGAGAGCTCTTCAGGCCAGCAACGCATATGATATCTGATATTCAGTGGTATTTACAGCAAACTATTGTACAACGGTAAATTGATACTTAACACATACAGATTCTTTGGAACATATAGTATACTGTAACAAATTAATAATATAACTTTTTTATTGCTTCTTCAGATTTACAGGTTCACATAGGAGAATAAATGCCTGCTAACAAAGTTACCACCAAATTTAGGATTTTTAGGGTAATTTTCATAGGAGAAATGGAAGGAAAAAGATGCTAAAAATAAGGCGAAAAACGGACCAGGAAAGTGATATTGCCCTCAACGTTTCTTTTATTATTTTATTTAATTGAGAACAATTTGATAGAAAGTAAGTAAAAGCAAGGATAAGAATGGCAAAGAAGCCTTCAGGAGGAAGAAAAAACTATTTTGTGGGACGTCGAATAAAGAGTTGAGAAGAAGACTTAACAAAACGTTTCGTGTAGAGCATAGTTCTGTATGAGTTAGAAACATGGACATTACGCAAAAATGATGAAAAACAACTTTAAGCTTTCGAAATGTGGGTGTGAAGAAGAATGCAGAGAATTAGCTGGCTCAAGCATAAAACGAATGAGAGGGTGTTACAAGTGGTGGGGGAGAAAAAAATAGACATTATTAAGAAGAGGAAGAGAAACTGTTGGGACATGGCTAGGAGGGAATTGTATCATAGGGGACATGCTAGAGGGTATGATGGCAGGAAAGAGAGGGAGAGGCGAAGCAGACTCCAATTAATGGACTATATCAAAATAGAAAAAATCATACGAGAAAAACGACTAGGTTAGCGGAAGACCGTGGAGCATGCAAGCTTCTTAGTTGCGGCATGTGACCTGGCAATGCTGGCAGAGCATCTATAATGACGATAATGATGATGATAGAAACTACGTACATCTCTGTAATATAACACACAATATGTATTTATACATTTTGTATTAGCTATCTTACATTGAGTAGACTACACACCTATATTAGTTGTCACCACAGGAAGGAAATAGGCCTATCATAAATTTGTTGTACTTGATCACTAGCGCAAATCCCGGAGGGACGAGGGGGACATGTCCCCTCCAATCGTGGAACTGGGAGGACTGTCCCCCCAATAATCCGATTTGAAATTTTGTTTTGAAAAAATGTGATAATTTGTGTCCGATTTCCACAAAACAAAGTGAGATGAAATTGATGTCTCCCCACAGAATAAAAAAATAAAATGAAATCTTTAAGTTTTACGTCCCACGGTTATGCCGGTTAGGCTAAAGAAGACGGTGAGGATGAGTGATGAATGAAATTGGTGGAATGAAGAAAGTGGGAGGAAACGGGAGAACCCCCGAGAAAACCCACGCACACGGTGTTTGTCCACCATGATAATGCTAAACAGTTCTAAGTTGCTAATGTTCGCACACACTCTGTTGTGCACACTTATTTTCTCTTCTATGCCAAGAATTTGTTAGTGCTCTAAGCTGTGATTTGTATGTAAATCCAGTCACTCGTACATGTCTTGCCAATGGATGGTCAGGATAGAGGATAGAAGAACACTATCTGGCATATCACTGGTCAGCAGAGGGGATGAAGTGATCTACATGTTATTGGCAGCACTACTGGACTACTATGTCTTTACTTATAATATGTACGTCTTCTCACGCATTATCACATACTACTCACATCACGCGCTCATAGCGTGCGTGGTCTGTCAGTACCCCAGTGTGTGATTCAGTGATCAAGCAACAACGAATACTGTATATAATTCATCACAACCCGCGTAATAATATTGCGTGTGATACAACTATATACTAGGGCTGTCACCTCAGAGTAGCAACTGTGCGAGTTAAACCTTTGTCTGGTCATCTTAGCATTCTCATTGCGTTTTCTAATTCCTGCAGAACAATTGACAAGATGATACACGAAAGGCACTGCCCAATAGTTATTATCCGATTTTCATCTAAATTAGCCCTAGTAGTTCAAGATATGAGTTATCATTGTAAGTTCTAGTTCTACTACTACTACTACTACTACTACTACTACTACTACTACTACTACTACTACTACTACTAATAATAATAATAATAATAATAATACATAGTCAGTACTACTTTCACTCTTTCGTTTTGTTTCGTCAGTATGGCATTTTCTGACAACTTTTTGTGAATAAAGACACTGGCACAATTAGATATTTTCAATTGGAGAAGAAAATATTTGATTTTCACAGACATTTTCGTTTATTGAGAAGGGGCAGTCCAGAAAATTCCGGATGGTATATGGAGGACCAAATTCTGAGACCAGTTTTGTAAACACTCGAAGGTATTTCCAAAGCTTGTTTAGAAATTACCATGTGTAGCTGTCAGAAACTTGAATGTGTAAGTTTGGAATACAAATGTAAGAATCGCGATTTCTTGTCCACCCCAATGTGTAATTGTCCAAGCGAGTATAAAAATTCAATATCAGTTAATGAACAGAGTGATGAAGAAGATTGAATGACGCCTTAAAGACATCACAAATTTCTTTATGTTTTTTTGAGATTAAGAGTGGTATAACATTATTGACAACTAATTCTAGAAATCAAATAATTTGTTTTCTTGTGTAGAAATTTCTTAAGCATATGCTTTCCTTCTATTACTTTTCTCATTATAGATTTATTGTATTATAGCAACTGTATACAATCTTAATAATAGGCAAGTGCTTCTTCTGTAAATAAGATTTAACAGTTTAAAAACTGATCATTTATAAAATGTGTTAGGCATATCTTATTTTATGCTTTTTTTCTTACCGTTACAGTAAGTATTAAGAGGGAAAGGTGGTAATATATAATAAAAAGTGGATGGCAAATTGTTCATGATTCCTCTCTTCAAACCAATTTTGAAATCTGGTTCCTGCTCAATTTCGTTCAGTACCATTGTAGTACATAAATTGAAGGACTTGTAGCAAAAACAGCTCTTGCCAAAACAAGTTTTTTTTTTCAGAAAAATGAATAGAAAGCTGCATGTTTGTGCATGTTTTAGAAGGTATCAGAGACATGTATAAAGAAACAGATTTATATAGTTTCTTTTAGAGAAAGCTCTCCTTTCACTCTTCAGAGAAATTTTGTTTTGACAAGGATTCTTTTCCAAAAAGCCCTTCAATTGATATTAAAAATGGATATTTGTAATTAAATAATAGACAGACTTAATCATCGGGATTATATACTTGCAGGCAGACAAGATTATATATGAATCGTTGAGTTCGAAAACCAGTCATCTCCATCGAAGCAAATTTGAGAGAGGTGAGAAACAAAACCAAGTTAATCAATATGTATCTGACATATAGGGTTATTTTCATTTCTGGAAAGTAGAAAAATGTCAGTTCTACGGTCCGAAAATGGAAACAGACCTATATATCGATGCATATTAAATAATTTAGTTTTGTTTGCCACTCCTCTCAAATTAGCTTCAATGAGATGACCGGTTTTCGAACTCAACGATCCATATATATATATATATATATATATATCACCTCTTGGGCCGGGCCGTAATCAGTTTCGCACGCGACAGAATAAAGTCGGTTATAACTCAGGCAGTACTAGTCCTACACTAATATAAGCATACATTTTTTGAAAGAGCATAAAATGACGAAAAACTTTTATAGGAGACATTTTTCCGAATTCGATCTTGTAAAGAACTGTGGCTAAAAAACTGACGCAACCAATACTGAGGAAAAATGAAAATAACAAGAAAATCTTTATATTTAGCTCAAAAATTCACTAATGTTAAATAACTCCAATGGTTACGGAAATATAATGAATAATAGAAACGGCTAAAATTTCGGCTATTTGTCCTTCCCCCCTCCCTGGAAGTGTTTTTTTTTCTGGCATCCGGCATTTTTGTGAATAGTGATGGGTATATATTCCAAAAATATCGGATGCCAAATTGTTACATGATTTCCCCTTAAACTCGAAAAGCAGAGCACTTTTGTCACGTTCATGCCTAGGCTATACGTTGACACGAGAACAGTTGCGTTAGGGTTACCACCCGTCCGGGTTTGACCCGGACATTCCGGGAATTAAACAAGTCGTCCGGAGTCCGGAGCAACATCTACTCCGGATGCCAAATGTCCGGGAATATGAAAATTTATAAATTTACATTTCATATCTGTATCACAATACGTAAGCCGTACAAATGGGATGGTCTGATGAATTTTCCGAAAAACAAATCTCAATTTCAGCAAAAAATGTCGCTAAGTTAAATGAATTCTATGAGTTTCTTGAGTTAGAATGGCAAAATATTTTGCATCATGTACTACTGCTCTGACTCGTCTGTTGGAAAAATGGCCCACCATTAAATCTTATTTTATTTAGTTTGTGCGAAGAAGAATATGATCCGCTAATTTGGAAATGAAAGTGATAAAATGATAAAGCAACTCCAGAAGATGCATACCTGTATTTCTATCACAATGTTTTGGAGATTTTCCAT
Organism: Thermobia domestica; assembly: GCF_964235325.1. Lineage (NCBI taxonomy): Eukaryota > Metazoa > Arthropoda > Insecta > Zygentoma > Lepismatidae > Thermobia > Thermobia domestica. The sequence goes on from NW_027656476.1 coordinate 84,242, forward strand.
AGCATAATCCTGTTGCAAGAAGAAAGCAACTGTTCTTCCCCTGAGTTATTTAAAATCATGGAAGATTTGTTAAATGAACTTTAGCAAAGATTGCACGATGAAATTTAAGGTTTTAAGGTTAACCTGTATTTCAGGGAGTTTCTACCAAAAGAAAAGAATAACTTGAAGAGTAAATTTAATGGATTGTATCAACGCGCTTATCGACTACTTGCAGCAGTGGTTTGATTTCAGTGATGTAAATAAATTTCGATTGCTTTAGCAGATTTAAGTTAACAACTATGCTGAAGTGGTCACATCTTCAGGAAGCAATAACTAAATGAAAGTTAAGTACGTATGTAGCATATGGATAACGTGCGTTCTGTACAGGTTTCCATAGTAAACATAAGGATTCCGTACATTTTACAATATATAGCTGTCCGGATAACTGATTTTTTAAAAAAGTGTTTCTGACTCCTTTCTATGCGAAAACCTGAGAACATGAATTAAAAATGAAATCTTTCAGTTCTACGTCCCATGGTTATGCCGGTTACGCTAAAGAAGACGGTGATGGTGAGAAATGAATGAAATTGTGGAATGAAGAAAGTAGGAGGAAATGGGGGAACTCCGAGAAAACCCACGAGCACGGGGTTTATCCACCACAAAGTCCACACGGTGCGAGCTGAAATCGAACCAGGGACCCCAAGCACCGGAGGTAAACGCTCTACCACTTAGCCACTGCACCCCCTAAATCTGATGACAGACAAACAAAGATTCATTTTTATTCATGAACAAATAGAATGAAAAACTTGCAAAAGAATTACGTGTACTTTTCTTCGTCTCTATTTATAGAATATATACGCATGAATCAATGATTTGGTAAAGTGAAATAGATACGTCCACGCATCGTATCAAGTAACTAAAGGTGAGGTGATTTTAGTTTAGCGTCCCGTTCAGCAGCGAGGCTATATGAGACGTGGACCTACTGATTAACGTGGAATCCGAACCACATGAGCTCCCGCCGGGAATTGAACCCGGGTCTCCCACGCCAAAGGCGCGTACGCTAACCGCTTAGCCACGAGGGAGCTCACAAGTAACTAAAGATAAATTAGTATTCTGTAAAGAGGAGTGAACAGAATAACATATAGACCCTAATAATAATAATAATAATAATAATAATAATAATAATAATAATAATAATAATAATAATAATAATAATAATAATAATAATAAAACTACTACATTCTTTTCTTGGAATTTGTTAATTGTGAAGCTATGATGTTACATTTATCGCTACATGTTGTTAGTGGAAAGTACGTTGAATCTAAAAGCGTTAATACCTTCTTTGCGCAATATCAGCTGTGTACGAGCTGTTTGGGAGTTAAGATAGAGGAGAATATGTTCGCTAAATGTGTTAGTGGAAAATTAATTTTTATTATTCGTTATTACATAATAGCGTTTACTGTATATCTGGCTGCTTTTAAGCCATGAGGAGAGATGAATAGAAGGGAGTTAATCCTTGTTATCTTCTACCCGTATGCAACTCGCAGCTGGCATAGAGGAGGGAAATGTGAGAGATAATCAGATGAGGAGATTAAGATGGCGTACAGTGCAGCTTGAATAGCGTACAAATCCTCCGGGTTGTGCATGTCAGTAATTTATCGCAAATGCCTTGTGGTGACATGAATCAAGAGCCGAGAAACAAACTATAGCGCTATGCAAACAAGTGTTGCTAAGAAATAAAATATTTAACTAACAGTGTGTAATACAAAGTTATTCTTTTAATGTGTTGGAAAATTTGAGTATTGAATAAGATGAAAGAGAAACAAATCCCTGTAGCTGCTTTGTAACCCAGAGTTTCGGGGTAAGTTCCTCAATGAGATGTGCATTTCATGAATTTCTTTCATTTATACCAGCCTCAACTTCATTGTGTAACATTATTGTCACACATAGAATCAAAGACAACTAATGATTTGAAGTTAACATTTTGAGTGCTAATTCCGTATCTTTCCGGAGTAGCTGATCTTTTGTAGACTGCGGATTCCGTGTTTATACGTGATGTAATTTAAAATGCATTTCAATGGTTTTGCTGCTTTATTATTACGGAGTTATAGCAGTTTTGAAATATCCCTTGGACTTTGTAGTTCGAAATTTCGTCAATAGATGGCGCGAAGATTCTAATTAATACCTTGTTACCGCCAGGGTTCAAAAACTATATCGTTGCATGAGAACCAGAGGAACGTAACTCCAAAAATGCGGTTTTCGTTTCCTTCATGTTTGGACATACTTTTGAAAACCTCACTTGGTGCAAAAGAAACGTAACGCCATCTGTTCTCCTTGTCGATCATCTGTTGTAATGTGTCTCAATTACCAACTTATTAAAAACACATCTTTCTAAGAAAATAATATTTTTGTCCTCTTGCCTGTAAACCTACGAAAATGGAGTCACGTTCCTCTTGCTGTCATGCGACGATATGCTTATTGTTTGACCTTCAAAATGGCGAGAAAGAGCCAGTCGGACAATTCAATACGCTTCAGTTTAGAAGTGGAATTGATCGAAAGTGATGGTGATTTATTTGAAAGAAACTTATTGGACGATTGTGAGAATGATCTAGACTATGTAGCAACAGAAATATCAGATATGCCAGGAGAGTAACTTTGAGATAATAGTTCTCATATTCGCATTCATTTTCCTTGCACTACGTGTAAATGTTATTTGTGATTTCTAATGGTCTTGTGGTTGGAATACAGCATATTATATATAAGGATAAAGAGCAAGCTCTAAACTTTTAAACGGTGCATGTCGTATTATTTTAACTTTTCTAGATTTTAAGAAATTTTTTTTTTTTTTTTTTTTTTTTTTTTTTTTTAAAGGTTGCAGAAAAGCCCA
>NW_027656477.1:0-87107 GCF_964235325.1 Thermobia domestica
CTTCCGAATAAATTCTTCGGTAACTGTTGCTCTTGCCTTCGGGAACTCTGCAAACTAATTCTGGGTTTCCTCGTAAGAACAATTTATACCATTTCTCTCCTAGATAGCTCTCTTTGAAAAGTTTCTTTCTATTGTCACTTTGTACAATATTGTATACTCTATTAAATATATTCATTTTATTTTGCCCAAATCCAACTTTGGCTATTTTAGTGTGTTGCGAGAAACATTGAATGTTCTGCTAGCTTCACGTATAGTCATTCCATTTTCTACAGCCCTCAGTGCATTGTAGAGAGACTCTTCTAAGTACTGGTGAATTGACCACCGTTTTAATTTCTTAACTTCCATTTTTATTCCTTTTTCATTCATTTATATTTACTTCCATGAAATGAGTAAGTGGGAACCTGGCTTTTTTCAAATTTGGATATTGATATTTAAAATTGCAGTAAAATTACCAACAGGGCTGACTTTTGGCTTTCGAGGCACCAGTACTCGGCCTTTGCATTTTTACCGGGGCTGACTATTGGAAAAACAAAGATTTGTGAGTCATGCTGTATGTTATTAACAGAAGGGAAGTGAATACTTGGTCTGGGCATGTGATGGACGAAATTGCACACATATGCTATAATTCCAGTACTCAGCCCCGGGGGCTGACTATTAGAAAATCACTCATTTTTCAATTCCAGTACTCGGCCCCCCCTATACAAACGAAATGCTCAAAATCTACCAAAATTTTTTTTCTGTTTTCATTTCCTTAATATATACAAATTATAAAATAAAAAGAATATTTATTATTTTTACATTAGATAACAAATACACACTTGTAACAAAAAGTCTCGTCTGTTATTTTTTACGTAGTAGATTCACGCATTACAACATAGTGTCTTCTTCGTCCACCTATTGCTGCGACACTAGGTGACATTTCGGTGTGACATGTGATCGGCTGTGTAGAGGATGAATGTCTAAAAGCTAAGCTTCATATTGATAAGGGTCAAAACGTAACGTTTTCTTATTTTTGTTTCGAAAATGCGTAAATGGCTGACTACTGGTGAGGGGCTGACTAGTGGCACATTCACCCTACCATTCGACGTACCTTATGGGATTTCCAATTTGAGTTATTGTTCGGTTCATTTATCTTCAAAAGGTTTCAAGATATTTCCATGGAAATATTAAAATGGGCCACCCCATATATATATAATTTATTTAAAGTAAAATTTGTAGCTAACAAATAAAGTAACGTCCACATACGAAATATTCGATTCCCGGTGGAAAATATTGACATTTACAGTGGTTCGAATTCCAAGTTAAATGGTCTCTTTGTATTTTATATAGCTTCAGTGCTGAGAAAGACCTATCTAACCTACCTAATTGAAGATACCTTAGTGAACTTAGATTTAACCGATTACTTCAGCCTATCAGCATTCGAAAAATGTTTCCAATAAAATTTACGTATCGAATCTTCAATTAAAATGACGGTTTGTGAACAGTTTTTCAGTTTCGCCGTACACCTCTAAGGGGAAGGGAATTTTAGCATAGAGAAATTTCTGCCTGCAAAATATAAATTTTATTTCCTACACTTTTTCGTCTGATGCTTTTTTTTTTCGAGATATTTTGCAGTATAAAATAACAAAATTCACTCTATGTGTACATTTTCATCCCTCATTTTAATGAACCTCCTCCATATTTTAAGTCCTTTAAAAAAAGGTCAGTGGTAGAGCGTTTTTCTCTGGTGCAGGGAGTAAATGGTTCGATCCCAGATTGCGCCATGTGAGCTTATTTAGTGATGGGCAGTGGGAATATTAACCGTGGGAAGGAATTTAAAAAATTGGAATATTCCCGTATTTTTTCTGGCCTATAAATTCCCGGGAAGGAATTTATTTGCATTTCTTTACTTTATCTTCCAAATTATAAGAACACTATGACTAATTGCATTATTTTAATATTTTATAATTTACTTCTATGTTTTAAAGAATGTGAAGGTTAAAAAACTTAAAATTCTTTGACAGTACTTTATATAACTAATAATAAGATTTTTAAAGTTTCATTTCCATTTGCATTAAAAAGTAGAATAATTGTTTAGTATTGGGAGGCCAAAAATAGCCAAAAGTAGGATGATTTACGGAAGAAATGAGTTGAAAGTAGTGTTCAAGTAGTCAAGAAAGTATCGAACACATTTTTTTTAGGGCAGTAGGGGATTTGTACAAACCGTAAAGATAAGTTGAAGTGATTTATGTGATAAAAGAAAGTGAATTGTTGGTAACGAAGATAGAAAACAACGTGCCCTCCGGGGCTATAATCCGCCTTCACTCGCTAACGCTTGCTCGGCAATGCTCTCTAAATTTAATGTTGGTAACGTAATTTAACGTATGAAACCATAAAACAACAACAGCGGAATAGAATATCGCAAAAAAGTAGGTGCAAAATCTGACCCGTCTAAGCTAGACAATCGCCAAAAGTAGCTAGTAATTTACAAATGATGGAAAGAAACAATTTTGTAACGTAATGTAGAATTATGTAGAAATAGAAATGAAGTACTATTAATAAACCCTGAACTACCGTTTTCAATAGACGTAAGTCTGTTTCCTCTCTCTGAGTCGAATTTCTGAAGAGGTACTCGAACTTATTTTACATGTAAATTAACGCATGGAATTTCAAGAAATGGGCAAGAAGAAAAGTCGTGTGTGGCAATATTACATGCAAAATTATAAAGACAAGAAAGACATGCAAATATTGCGAACATATATATTTATGCGCAAATGTTGACGAAAAGGTGGGAAATATATGTTCTGGCAGTTAACCACCATAATTTGTTTATAACATTTATAAATTTAATATGTTTATAATATCAGTAGTAGAAGTTTAGAAAATCCACTAACATGTAAATTTAAACTGTTTAGCGGTTTAAAAGTATGTGGACTTACTATATCATTTTTGAAACATATTTACTTTCATAGAACGTATTGTAAATAAATATCCATTTTGCGGACTCTCTAAATATAACAGAATGTTGATGAAATAACATAACATCGTTCAGAATATACATTCTAAAGACTTCCCTGGGAACAACAGTAATAATATACTTTGATATATAAACGAATTTAGCTTGGAAATCATACTATAGAATGCAATTTTCTTTGTAATTGTACATAAATTCTCGAAAAATTCCCATTTTTGGGAATCTTCTCGGGAATATTCCCGAAAAATATCTTCCCGGGAATTTACCCATCACTAGGCTCGACTGAAGTTAGTGGGGGCCGATGCAACCATATTATACTTCATCACCATATTATAATTCATTTGCCAGTCTACCGTGAACATTTTAGGGGGGCAGAAAGAATTTAGGGGGCTAGACTCCCCTGAATACGGGCCTGGAGACAACTGTAATAATATGGGTCTAGGAAAATTCGGTGTAGGAAATTTCGTTGTAGGAAAATTCGGTGTAAGAAAACTCGGTGTACAGAAAATTCGGTGTGGGGAAATTTAGGTGTAAGGTAGATTCGGTGTAATACATATTGAATATACGATAATTTACGACACTTCATATTGTGAAAACGAAAAACAAAATGTAACGAATAAAATGTTATTTCCTATTTCAAGAAGAGCAAATTTATTTTTTTGCCTTGAGTCTACTACCTCTTGCATGTCTTTCGCTGGGTATTACTATAAACTACTTTTCATCACACAATGAAGTTGACACTTTTTGTCAGAAATAAAACAATTATAAGTTCAGAGCATAGTTATAGGAACAATTAAAAACACCTTTCCTATAGTACATCATAGAACATATACAAGGTGATTCTTTTAAATCTCACGGATTTCATTTGGGTCTAGAATTTCTAATTGAAGTCCGATTTCCATGCGATTTGTGGCAAATGATCAAGGAACGTTGGGAGATTTATGGAACTATGTTTACTGGTTTAAATTCATTTGTGTTAATGTCGGCCACGCCTCTAGAAAAACAGCAAATATTTGCCACTGTATCGAATTGGAATTAGGTGAGGTGCGGTGTGGAGATTTGAGTTTCTTCGTTAGATAGCAACCTCGGGACGGTTAATAAGAAACAAGAAACTGGGCCGTTGTATTGAGAAATATGCTGTGCTACTGTATAAATACGATCAGGACACAGTTACAATAATGTACTCTTTGGGGCAACGTGATTTTATCGTTAAAAAGTTTTTGGAGAACGGGATCTGTTGCTGCTAAGCAAAGGGCATTTACACGCAACTTTGACTCACGTTCTGCCCCCAGACAGGAACATAACATGGTCGTTAGTGAATAAATTGCAGGAAACAGGATCGCTTCTGAGGAAGACAGGGAAGCATCGGACCTCGCTGGCGGATGTTGTGGAAGATGTCAGGTACCGACTCTAAGTCACCCAATAAATCTCTATTCAACATGTGATTTCGCTTCAAATATCCAATATCTCATTCGAACTGTTACGTACAATGGCGAATGTTCGCTGTTTTTCTTGCGGCCTGATCTATATTACCCCGGATGAATTTAAACCAGTAAACATAGTCCCATAAATCTTCCATCCCTCCTTGATGATTTAAGCAAACCGCATGAAAACCTGACTTCAGTTAGAAATTCTAGAGCCAAATGAAATCCGTGAGTTTTCAAGGAATCACTCTGCATATACATATGTAAGATGCAAAAATATATTAATCAAAAAAGTCTTAGTGGAAAAGGCAATATAAAGCAGGATGGTTTTATTAGATAATAGTTGTACAAATAGTTGACTTCTCCTCCAATCAGACACTTTAGTTTGTTTGCCTTAAGGTAAACAAACTAAAGTGTCTGATTGGAGGACAAATTTCTCGTTAGGTGAGGGCCATAAAATGTTAAAAATCCCTCGAAATCTAGAATTCCAATAATTTCAGGAACACAATTCAATATAAAGCAATATAAAGTAGACAGTAAACAGTAAAAATGATAGTAGACAGTAAAAGTACGTTTACACAAAATTTGAACTTCAAACTAATACACTCATTTATCCTCAAAGTTGAGTTTTTAATAAATCCTACGGTCTACTTCAGTTTGAGCTTAAAATTATTACGCTCATTTATCCTCAAAGTTGAGTTTTTAATAAATCCTACGGCCAACTACAACGAATCTTTCTTTACACCTAACATTCCCCACACCGAGTTTTCCGTACACCGAATTTTCCTGCTCCCGTAATAATATAGCTACTGAGATAAAAAAAAAACGAACTTAACTTTGAAACCATAATATAGTAATAGAATGCAATTTTATTTAAGATTGTACAAAATTCCCAGAAAAATTCCCATTTTGGGGATCTTCCCAGGGAATATTCCCGAAAAATATTTTCCCGAGAATTTACCCATCACTAAGCTTATTTTTGTGGACCGCGGGGGTTTTCTCGCGGTTCTCCCATTTTCTCACACTTTCTTCATTCCACCATTTCCTTCATTTTACATTATTACCGTTTCTTGTAATCACCCTAGCGGACATATTCGTGGGACGTAAAACTTAAAAATTTCATTTCATTTTCGTTTACAGAATTATTAATATATTAAAATAAGTTTGCTGATTATTTGAAATCAGACGCTTTTCTAAAATGCACATTATGACTATCTATTCCATGTCAATACAATAAATTATTAAGCTTTATAAAAGTAGAGGGAAAAAGGAAACCAATCTAGCATATTTTACAACTAACTTTTTTCTATTTTTTTTTAAATCGAAGTCTGTGCAAAGCATTGAAACATTTCCAAATTACAAATAAAATTGTTATTTATATAGAAACAAACGATGGGGCAATTTATGGTTTAATCGAGTATGACGGTGGTTGCTACGATTTAGAAGAAAGTAATTTTCTGTTGGCACTGGCATCGAAACTATTTGTGTACAAACAAGAATTTCGCATAAGCATTTACTTGACTTGTTATTATAGTTTACTAATAATTAAACAATTATATATTCGTGTAGAAGGACTTCAGGTCGACCTTTGGAAAAACAATCACGTCACATATCTATCTCGTTAAACTGCACATACGCGTATGCTGATGAACTAAATAACTGAACGTGTTTCAAACACTGAAGTAGCAACACTGAATGCAAAAATTATGGAATAGAGACCATGACGACATCTCATGAGAAATAGGTAAACTAAAACTTTGACTGTTTAAGTCTACTGAGACGCGTTATATTTGGATGGTAGCGACATCCAACGGCGTAGCAGATTATTGTTAGGATTAGCGTTGCCTTGACGCAAAACATTTCTGAATGTGCCCACTTCATTGCACATTCAAATAATTTAGATGGTACTGACACTCTGGGCCTTATGCAGAGTCGTTTTGAAATCTGATTAAGGCTATACTACTGGCTTGACTAACAAATGTTTATCAAAAGTTTATTCAAAGTCCTGATTAGGACGTAGTAATCGACGGAGTTTATTAAATGTGACTAATTAATCTAGAGCAGAGAGTACCCTTTTAGCCACTGTTTAGCTTGTGCGACTCATTTCAGATTGCGTATGTCATGTATTTCCACTTTTACAGACTACGCATGCGCACATCTCTTTTCCGTAGTTGCCACATTTATTTTTCTTACCTGATGCATTGGATTATATTAGTTAATCATACCCAAATCATTTTTTAGTTGTACTCAAAGTAGGCTCTGAATACCAAAAAGTACACCTTCCTTACTGAAGTTCTAGTATGACACAAACTAGTCGGTGACTAACTATTGATTAACGAATTCTCTCTGAATACCACCCTCTGCGTCTAGGAGACCCTCTCCCAGTGAGCTTGTTCCTATATTCAGTCCGATCTCCCAGTGAGATTGTTTCTAAATTTAGTCCGGTTAACTATTACCGGTACCTTTCCCTTCGGAAGTAACACATTTTACCTGATTTTAATACAATGCCCCCATATTCGTAAGTTGCACTACCGAAGTTCAATCAAAAATCATAGCACTAAATTAATTGTTATTTTGCCGCCGGGAATGTTATAGTTGAACTACATTTTTAAAAAAATCACTCAAGATTATAACTTATCTATAAAACCAAGGTGACAAAGTGGAAAAGTGTATTAAAACGGGGTTTAAAATTACTTACAATTATCCTTTCATCACTTAATGCTCCCCGGAGCCCGGACTGAATTCATAACGCGTCTGCTATAACTTTTAACCAATTATAAGGCTTGTTACAGTTTGGTTTATGACGTAACAGTAATGACGCAATCAAAGAATTGTACATGAACATTTAGGACGAGATAAGCAACTTATTAGTGATGGGCAGAACGGCTCTTCATGCTGATCCGGATCTCAAGATCCGGCTCATCAAAATGAACCGTTCAAATGATCCGTTCATATGACCCGTTTGAAGAGCCACACAGAATAGATCATGAGCCGAAGTTCGTTTCTTGGGTCTTTGTGAACGATTTTCTCTCGATAGGTTTCCATTTCTCTTCCCCGCCCTGATCGGTTCCTTTCTTTCTTTTCTTTCGTAGGGACAAGTGTCGTAAAGCAAACAAAATAAAAGTATAAAAAATAAATGGTCATGTAAGTAGGGATGTGCCTATTTTATTTTCTTATGTATATAGGAGAACTCTAAACAACAATTGCAATTCTTTAAACAACAGTAAACCATTCTATCCCACTTTCCTTCTTTTTTAAATCGAAACTTCTTCCTTTTTTTCCCCTTCTGAAGCGGGTCCCATACACACAGGCACACACACACACACACACACACACACAACAGTTCCCCCGTGATCCGTTTGGCTCTCTTGCGAACGGGTCACACACACATTTACAAATCCACAATACTCTGAAACGGGTCACACACACAACTTTCATTTTTTTCGTGATCCGTTTAGCCCTCCAGTATAGTAAACGGGTCACACACACATTTACAAATCCTCCCACTGTGTAGTGTTCGATTGAAGCAAACAACATTCTTCGGTTCTTCGCTTTCACTTTGTGCGACGAAGAAAAGACCACGAATAAAAAACGGCTCACCAACTGATCCGGTTCAGTTCACTGTAAGATCCATGGATCATTCGGATCAGTACATGACCCGTTCATTATGAACGGGTCGTTCATGAACGACACATCTCTACAACTTATGTGTGTTGCGCATGCGCAGTACTGAGGTGTTTTTTATTTTCATGGGACCCACATGAGCATTTGAGAGCTCAGCGGCCTTGACGGCGAGTCACGTAGAATTTTAATACTATTGACAGCAAACGGTTTAATTGAGTTCTTAATTCAGTATTATTATTAAATTGCATTGAATGATGCATTAACACTAATTTAAAACAAGTATAACAATTTTCAATTTGTTATTGTTAACTTTAGTATTATTACCCAGTTGATGGGTTTCCCGTTAGTAATAAGAAATATTCATGACAACTAAGGACCATGGGCCTTATGCAGAGTCGTTCTGAAGCGTGATTACAGCTATACTAAAGAGTTCGTCAAACATATGTTGCTTGCAGTAGTAAGGCTTTTAGTATGATGCTAATCATACGTCAAAACAAATTCGCAAAAGTTCTCATCAGGTTAAAAAGCTTATCGTGTTAAAATTATTAATGCTAAGGTTCATTCCGTACCAGTCTTCAAAAAAATTCTTCCTACAGTAACGCAGGGGCGGATACAGGGAGGCGATCAAAGCGGTTGCCACGCGAGAAGAGGAAACTTTTTTATTTTTATAAAAATAAAGACCATCCCTGAGTTTGGAGCTCTTACAAGTAGCTCTAAGTAGCAGCATTACAACCACCGCCCCCACCAGTATTCCGCCCTGGATCCGCCCCTGCAGTAACGTAACACACTAAGGGCCATATGCATAGTCGACCACGTAGGGGTCCCCTAGACGAACCGTACCTGTGGGCTTCCTCAACCTTCCCCTTGACTTTGCAATGCATAAAGCTTCCAAAGTGATCCCTCAGGTACGGTTAACACTGAGAGCTGATTGGTCTAGTATACCTCGAGCGAGGCTAAAATTTTGTCAAAAAAAAGTTGAAGGTAGAACTCCGAAACCCAATTCTACTATGATAAACAATTAACATCGAAGCAGCAACTGCATGGATACAACGTATGCTATATCAAAAAAATGAAATAAATGTTCTGAACTTTGTTCTTGCCAAGGCGGAAAAATAATGGCGTAGATTAGGAATACAGTTCTTTTTTTTTAAATTTTGAGATAAAGTCTGTTAACTTGAAAATAGTTATAAAGTGATACAGAAAAGCGGAAAAATATCGATGTGGATTAGCAATACATTTCTTTTTTTAATTTTCAGGTAGTCTGTTAACTCGCAAAAAAAAAAAAAAAAAAAAAAAAAAAAATATGGATATGTAGCTAGAAAACGTGTGAGGCTGTAGCTTTACAATAGAGATCCCACTAGAAATAAATTACATATACACTGTAATTTTTTGGACAAAATCAGCCCATAGTATTTTTGTGAATGTATTTTCTAAACAATTTGCCAGTAAAAGTTAACCTTAGGAGGGCATAAAAGTTATGTCTATAAATACAGTATTTTTGGGGGGATATTCCATGCAAATAGCGTAAAACTTCTTATCTACTTATTCCTAGAGTGTTATCATCTAATTGCGTACAATTGTATAAGACATGTATACATATAGTGAAAGCCAGACATCTCAAAACCACGCACCAAACTTTGCAAGCTGCTTATTACAAGCAATTTTTGCATCTACTACGGTTTAATGCCAAGGTGAAGCTGGAGGGCTACAGTCGAGGTCCGTCCGTAGGGAACGGGCGAGTTTGCGATGGTGTGTAAACGAATTAGGGGTTCACTCGAGCAGACACTTTTACGAAATAGAAAATTTATAGTTAAAATACGATGTGAAGCCCTACATTTTTCGTGAAAGAATGAAAGAGCAATTATAAGTAATTACCATCAATGGCAGCATATTGAAATGATTTAAGTGATAATGAAAGTATTGTATGTGTAAGTGTGCTCTTCCACTATCCTCGTATATACGTATACCCCCATCGCTGACGCGCCTGCTCCTTATGGACGCACCCACTCACTATCACTCGGAGCCGCTTGATGCGCTCCTACCATTACTCAGTTAAGGTAGCATTCGTGCTTTTAGCCACATAGCACAAATTGATTCGTATCTTATGTACTGTAGTTTTTATGTTATACGCCCACACTGTATTTATACTGAGCCCTCCTGAAGTTAATCTGCAAGTAGTAATGGAGCTCTTCATATAGACATACTTTGCTAAAAGAAATACAAAGCTCTAACCTAACCTGAAAATGTAAGAAATGTGCCAAAATTTGATAGAACTGTTTACTCGAATAATGATCAAATTAGTATAAAAAATATGCATCAATCTGTAGTAGGTGGTCACTAGAACCTAGTTTTGCATTATAATTGCATAATTATGAGCCATACTTCTTAACACTGTTTCCATAATCACGTGAACCGATGCATACTTTGAGCAATTACAGCGCGTCGATAAACAGGAGTTCGATGATTTCCACTTGTCTTTCCTTATACGCATATCACCAACACTAATGTGCCTGCTTCCGCGGACAAAATCATGCGTGATCCCTCAAATTGTGCCCAGCCTGGAATCGGAATAAATGCAAACTTATCCTGTGTTGGGCATGGTTTTTCGCACTTATTTATTTATAATATATAAGTTTGCAAGCATATTATAAATGTGTACGCAGCTGGTGGTCAGGTAAGAAACGAAAATTCAGAAGACGTTAGATCATTAGTGAAAAAAAAGGTATGTTAGCGCTCCTCAACTTTACCTATGCTAACTGAGAAATGTAGGAAAACACCAAAAGGGAGAAGGATGTAAAACACATTAGAATAACATTTTCACGATGAAATATGTGTAACTATTGAGTCAATTTTTCCCATCAGTGAAGATTCCAGTTTTTTTTTTTTTTTTTTTTTTTCGATTTCAATATACTGCGGATGAAATGTATTAGTAACGAAAATACTGAGAATTCACATTGAGCACGATAGGCTATGTGGTCCTGAGGGAATGTCATGGTTCTCGGGGAGAAATTCCCCCCCCCCCCCAGCCGATCCTTGAAATCACCACTGGACCCCTAGAATCAATTCTGAAGCTAATCTACAATCTAATCTAAAATCTACTTCAGTACCAATACTGTAACAACAAGTATCTCTCGCTTATTTTATTTCAGGTAGAAGTTGTTAGTCCATTCTTTGACCTTGTATTCAATATTTGTACGAGCGGAAGCAAAATATCCTGCAATTTTCTTTCAGGAATTGGTATATATTTTTAAATTGGTTGCCATCAATATGTCATTTATTATCGCTTAATCAGGTCAACGAATTCGGTAAACTCATTAACATACTCAAATATTTTGTCAGCACGGAGCATATGCATTTTATACAACAACAGAAACTGCTACGGGCTAGCAAAGGGTGCGTTGAAGCACCCCTAGCCATCCCCTGGACTTACGGGAAGGTTGCGGGCTTGTTTGACCCTGCGGGAGAACTCTGCAACGCAAATTATCACGTGTCCCGTACGTAGCCCCTAAGTAACCCGCAGAATAACTATGCATACGGCCCTTAAAACAAAATGTTATTCCGCCTTATGCGCAGTCGTTTTGAAATATGATTAATGTCATACTAAATGCCTGACTACTGCAAGAAACATATCTTAGTCGAACGCTTTACTAAGGCACCAGTCATGTTTCAGAACGACTCTGCATTATGCCCATTGTAACTACTATGCGGATTATTGCAAGATTATCTTTTCGTTTACACAAACCGTTTCTGAATATGCTCGCTGTATTTAGAAAAAAATCTTCTATTGACACCAAAAAGTTTATACGGAGAAATAGAAGTTTAAATAGAGCATGGTATTGATGAAAACATGTTTTTTATTATAGACGACATAAATGTTATTATTATAGATTATCGTAAGATTAACTTTGCCTTTACGTAAACCATTTCTGAAGGTCCCCACTGTCTTGTCAGAGAATCTATTATTGACACTGAAAAATGTATACGGTGAAATAGAAGTTTAAATAGAGCATGATATTGATGGAAACATTTTTTATTTATTTTAGGGACATAAATGTTATTTTTACATATTATCCCAATATTAGCTTTGCCTTTACGCAAACCATTACTGAAGGCCCCCACTCTTTTCAGATATTCTTCTATTGACACCGACAAAATATACGGAAAAATTGAAGTTTAAATAAAACGTGATGTTGATGAAAACATGTTTTTATTTTAAGCGGCGTAAATGTTATTATAACAATTATGCAGATTATCGTAAGATTAGTGTGGCCTTGAAGCAAATCATGGTTGAATGTCCCTACTTCATTCCACCACTGCATTGAGACCAAATAAGTTACATGGTACTGGCACTCTGCGTCTAGTAGACTCTGTCTTAGTGACCTTGTTTTAATTTCAGTACGGTAAATATCTGAATAGGTATAAGATGATTTTTTTTGTAATGAATTGGATATTTTAATGGATTGGATTTAATGAATTTCACAAGTGTGAAGACTTTAGTTCCTTAGCTGGCATACCTCGAAAGATAGTGGCTAATTACAGTTTACGCTGATGGACATCAGTTGTGTTAGCCACGAGTTTTATGCGAAGGAGGGGGTCGCGGTATCTCAGTGGTAAAGTGTTCACCTCCGGTGATTGGGATGCATTGTTCGACCCCAGCTCGCTCCGTGTGGGCAGTAGGAATACTCCCGGTGAGAAGAAATTTAAAAAACTGGGAATGTTCCAGGTTTTTTCCCTGGCCTATAAATTCCCGGGAAGGAATTTATTTCCATTTCTTTACTTTTTCTTCCAAATTACAGGAACTATATCAGTAATTGCTTTATTTTAATATATTATGATTTACTTCTTAGGTTTAAAAAAAATTGGAGGTTAAAAAATTTAAAATTCTTTGATGGTAATAGGTAAGAACAGCTTCTTCTAATCTCCCGTGCATGAGGATACTTCTTACTGTTGCACTACCTACAGAAATGATTCTATATAATTTATAAGTGGTAATAGAACGCACAACAAACCCAGATCATGTTGTATTCACACTCCAACATGGAGGGAGAGTACAGCGTGATCTCCGTTTCTTCTGTGTTCTATTACTATTTGTACACCAAATAGTATCATTTTTATACGTAGTGCAACAGTAAGAAGTATCCACGTGCACGGGACATGCGATATGTGTTTTCAAATCCCCACACACACACATAGTCATACACTAAGTACAAGGGCACATTATTATTCCCATACGATATTAAAAGCAGATATTCCTAGAAAACTCCCTAAGTACAAGGGCAAGAATTCAGTCTACTACCTACTTTTTAACATCCTAGATAGTCAATGGATAATTCCTGAAAGTATGGCGTTTCTCATCCTTCCCTAAAGGGGAAGTACGGCTCCTTAACTATAACCTCCTTGACTACTTTATATAAATAATGATATGTATTTTAAAGTTCCGTTTCCATTTGCACTAAAAGTAGGGTAACCGTTTAATATTGGAGCGATATCTAGAAAAAAGTAGGATCATTTACGGAAGAAATAAGTTGATAATGGTGTTTAAGTAGTCAAGAAAGTATCGAACACATTTTGGTCGGGTATGGACTTTTGGGTTTCGGGTAGAACAACGATGAATTTCGAAAAAGTACTTATTGAGGCTTAAGAACCATTGAAAATGTATTATTATGCAAAATTTGGTAGGGGGTACCATGGGGTTCGGGGGTGCCATGGGGTACCTAATATATGAATTTCTAAATATTTTCAAACATATGTCTAAAAATCTTTCAAAGAACGTTACAAATGCTAGATAATCGAAAACCACATCTCGCTACACCTCTTGGTTACCGAAATATGGGGGAAATAAACAGTGATACCATAGGTGTGTGGGGTTTGGGTACTAGATGGGACAATTTCGAAAAACTAATTACTCATTCCTAATAACAATCTCAAAAGACATTTAAATCCAAAACAAACACACACAGCTGTGGGGTTTTGGGGGTACCATGGGGTCGCAAGCCATACATTTCTAAACACTGACAAAACACGTCTTAACATACTTTTAAAGAACATTACAAAGATGTGCTTACCGAAAATCCCAAGTCAGTACACCTAACTGTTATCGAAATATGGGGAAATTAGAAACCGGCACCATAGGTTAGTGGGGTTCACGTGCTTAAAGGTACATTTTGAAAAACTTAATTATTGAGGCCTAACAATAATACCACGAATATTCATAATCATTAAAAAAACCACATACTAATGGAATTCAGGGGTACCATGGGGTTTGTGAAACCCCCACATCTACTTCAAATTTAAATTTCTTTCAGCTAGCTTAACCACTACCCTCAGCTAAGTCGAATACCGAAAACTGCATGTTAATATCTAAGAAAGTAACCGAGATTTTAAGAATTGTATTTTTGATGACGTCATAAATATAGAGATTCTTATCGATATGGACTTTTGGGTTTCTACTATAAGGAGAAGAAATTTCACAAAACTAATATATGTGCATTAATATACAATCTAATAGACATTCTGAAGTAAAATATGATGGTACCCCTATGGGTTAAGTGAGAACCCCAATATATTTTCTACAAATTCATTACTTCATTTATTAATTTCATTCGGGTACCTTAAACAATGCATTTAGCTGTGTCAAATGCTGAAAACTGCATGACAATATCTGAAAAAGTAACCGAGATATTAAGAGTTGTATTTTTGATGACGTCATAAATATAGAGATTCTTATGGATATGGACTTTTGGGTTTCTACAATAAGGAGGAGAAATTTCATAAAAGTAATATACGTGCATTAATATACAATCTAATAGACGTTCTGTAGTAACACATGATGGTACCTCTATGGGTTAAGTGAGAACCCCACTATATTTTCTACAAATTCTTTACGTCATTTATTAACTTCTTTCGGGTACCTTAAACAATTCATTTAGCTTTGTCGAATGCTGAAAACTGCATGACAATATCTGAAAAAGTAACCGAGATATTAAGAGTTGTATTTTTTGATGACGTCATAAATATAGATTCTTATGGATATGGAGTTTTGGGTTTCTACTATAAGGAGGAGAAATTTCATAAAACTAATATATGTGCATTAATATACAATCTAATAGACATTCTGAAGTAAAATGTGATGGTACCCCTATGGGTTAAGTGAGAACCCCAATATGTTTTCTACAAATTCATTACTTCAATTATTAATTTATTTCGGGTACTTTAAACAATTCATTTAGCTGTGTCGAATACCGAAAACTGCATGTTAATATCTAAGAAAGTAACCGAGATATTAAGAGTTGTATTTTTTCATGACGTCATAAATATAGATTCTTATGAATATGGAGTTTTGGGTTTCTACTATAAGGAGGAGAAATTTCATAAAACTAATATACGTGCATTAATATACAATCTAATAGACGTTCTGTAGTAACATATGATGGTACCCCTATGGGTTAAGTGAGAACCCCACTATATTTTCTACAAATTCGTTACGTCATTTATCAATTTCTTTCGGGTACCTTAAACAATGCATTTAGCTGTGTCGAATGCTGAAAACTGCATGACAATATCTGAAAAAGTAACCGAGATATTGAGTTGTATTTGTTATGACGTCATAAATGTAGAGATTCTTATGGATATGTAGTGATGGGTCTGTCCCATAAGAAGAAGAGATTTGAGAAAACTAATATATGCCTCAAGTAATCAGTTTAGTATCTGGCACCCCGATGGGTTAGTTGACAACCTCAGCGTTGTTTCTACAAAAAGAATTTAATTCTTTGAAAAGATTAATTTAGAATGCATCTCCAGTGACTCCGTATTTTCTTGACCGGTGAGCATTGAAACAGGCAGACACCGCTGATCGCTCTGGCCTATTTCGCCCAGTGCTTCTGCGAAGTTTGGTTTGTATTTGTGTTTTTGTATGTGTCAGGGAATACATTGAACTGTGCCTCCCCTATAACACACTCCTAGATACGGGCCTCCTGGATATCATAACTAAGAACAAGGATGGGTTCGAACTGGAATGAAACCGAGCTCACCATGGTTCGAAATAGCAGACAACGGCCGCTTTGGGCTCTTTCACTGGAACAACTTTAAATTTGACACCGGGTTTGCATATTGGGAAACTAGCTTGTCATTCCATTGTTTTTATACCGACAATGTCTGAGGGAACCTTCTGTATCCAGAGGTATGCGCCCCTTCAGGTAAACAATTCGTGTTTTTGGGCCGAATTTCGACACTTCTTGTGAAGATCCTGCTGGATATCCGTTGATTCATGGGTAGTCTGCGGCATGAAATTACGCAGCGGAGTCAGATGAGGATAGCTCCAAATATCTCCACTGGAAGCCTCTTCAATGGTGCACGGTGACCCCGAGAAGTGACTACAACACTGTTGGGACCGTTGATCGGATTTTCGACTCCTGTTCGAACACACCTCACTTTGTGAACGTATTCAGGGGGGCGCGGTGGCTCAGTGGTAGAGCGTTCACCTCTGGTGCTTGAGGTCCCGGGTTCGATCCCAGCCTCCGCTAAGTGAACTTTGTGGTGGACAAACACCGTGCTCGTGGGTTTTCTCGGGGTTCTCCCGTTTCCTCCCACTTTCTTCATTCCACCATTTTCACTCATCTCTCATCATCACCGTCTCCTTTAGCCTAACCGGCATAACCGTGGGACGTAAAACTTAAAGATTTCATTTCATTTCATTTTTCCGATTGGTCTTCCAATCAAGACTTCATTTCATTTTTTGTGAACGTATTCGTGACGTACAGAGTCTACCGGTTCTGTACATACTCATATCAATCATGGTACTCACAAGTTCTTTCTTAAGTTTGTGTGATGTGGTCAGCGTACGACCTGTTGCTTATTTGTTGATTCCAAGTCTATGTTAGGGATTGGCATTTTGAAAAGGGTCAAAAATTCTTGTCTCGTTACTGAGAGACTGGGAATAGAGAATGGTCAATGGTTCGGACCATTTTCCTGTTTTTCAAAAAGAGGCGATATTTAACTCCAGCTAAAACCTATAGTACAATTCTAGGTAGGAATTCTTATCACAAGAGCTCATATTCCCGAAAAGTCCTGTGTAACTAGGCCAGGGTTTTCAACCGGAAGGTCGCGAAGCCTATAGGGTAGCGATAGGGTTTCATGGGTTCGCGAAGATAAGCGGAAGAGATAAACATAATTAGAATCTAATACCTGAAAATATTTTTAAATATTATTTTGAATTTTATTCTGATATAGACATAACTTATTTTTATACATACTGTTAAGAACAACAAAAAATAGGTCTACTAAACAATTTCAACAGTACGGAGTTGTTTAAAAATCAATTTAAAGAAAGAGGTACGGTATCAAACTAATGAGAACTGCATATTGAAATACCAGAAAAATACAAATGCAACAAAACCTGCATATTGAAATACAATTAAATTGAAAGCTAATAAGATAGTAGACCTATATGTGTGAGCGAATAGTGTTTTTTCCAGCAAGTTGGCCAGAATGAAGATATATTTCTAGTGTGGAATTTTATTTGTTTCCTAAATTTTAAATGTAAACATATTGCGGTTAATAGTTTTTTGTGATACAGAACAATGAACCAAATTCACAACAATATCAGGTAACTAAAAGTAGCGGCATCTCAGAAACTAAAATGCTCAATAACGTTTTTAACAACTGTCCAAGTTTTATAAACCAAAATAAGAAACCACGTTATTTTTTTATCATGTGACGCAAAATTAAGAGAGTTATAATGTTTTAAAATTTTCAGACGGCCTTCATTTTGAAACAACAGTATGATGGATCGGAATCGATATTTGCAATATGAATGAACCGACCAAATTTGGTTTTAATCCGTTCGCTTTTAGGGAAGTTACTGTATGCACTATATACAAGAAATACATTCTACTATTATAAGAATGGATGGATATCGTGAAATCTCCGCTGTAGGTAAATGAAAAAATTACACACAAGCTTATTATAAACCAGAAATTATAAGCGGTCTCTGGCAAGAGGATGTGATAAAATGAGATCGTGATAGGAATTAGGTTGAGATTCACTACACTAGTCAAAGCACTGATTTGGTTAAAGACTTTTTTTTAAGTAAAGCTAAGCTGAGGTGTTTTGAAGTGCGAATAACAAGATACTTAGGCTACAGGTCTCGTATAACATTAATTAGCCATATAAGCAGTGGCGTATTTACGATTTTGTTTCGGGGGGGGGCTTTGCTAACTTACGGGGGTGGCTTTGCCTTAAAATGTGAAAATTCTGCAAGATATTTCATATACTTTACTATAGTAAGTAAGATTTCGGGGGGGCCTAAGCCCGGAAGCCCCCCTAAATACGCCACTGAATCAGTACGAAGCATACGTTATCCGTATGTTACATAGGCACTGCCCTTAGATGTTACATCATGCCGTTGCAGGATGTCTGACTACTAACAGTTTTCCGTATATCACATGCATATACTTACGTTGCCTTCGTCAGCTATATGTTATATACGTCCATTTTTATGTGAGATCCTGACCGCCTACATTGTTTCATACGGAAATTACGTATAGATGGAATACTTTTACAAAACGCGTTTTCAGTTATACGTCTGCTGTACGTTGTCCAAAAACTACAGGAATTACGCATGTAACCTATTTTTTTTTAAGTACGCCACCTACAGTTTTTTCTCAGTGTTCAAGAGCAGATATGATGAATTGCTGATGTTACTATTTGATGAACTATAATATGGTTGGCTCAGTCCCCCCCCTAACTTCTTCCGGGGCCCCCCTCTACATTTTTGGGCTGGCTACGGGCCTGCTTATGTCAGTCAGTCGGGACTTCTTATTTTATATTTGGATAAATCGATCCTACTTTCCTAACCACAAAATCATCTTAGGAAAAAGAAACCAGGAAAACTCTTACAAAACTCAGATAGATGTTATGCACTAGCACCTATGATCTGATACTAGAAGTTCCTACTCTATCACTATTCCACTGTTTTCCCACTTTGGAGGAAGAACTGTAACTATGTAGATGTATTTGTCGAGGATATCTCACATGTGATAAAACAATGCAAAGAAAGTACTGATGCTCACAAATGTGGAATTCGTAGAGTTTTCTTTGTCCTAAAAGGGAAATACGTTTTTCTAGGTAACGCATTCTCAACTGGTCCTCCAGGGCTCGCGAATTGTTAATGGTTGCTGGTTAAGGTAGTTTCTAATAGTTTCGTTATGGTTATTATTATTTGTAAGGAAGAAGGGCTACCAAGAAAGAGGACCATGTTCAAAAGGCTGGGAACTACAGCTCTAGATTAGTTGTAAGAAAATGTAAATTACCTGAATAGCATAGAGAGAGACATCAAGCAGATTTTGTTCATGAGTCTTACGCATTATTAGCCCTATCATGGTTACTTAAATAATTCAGACAGTTTTCTATTGCTGGATGAACTGGAAAATATTGTTCTAGGGTACTGTAGTACAAAGAAACTCATAGCCAAATGGGAAAATCATTTTGTAAGCGAATGGAAATACGCCAAGAAATAGTGCAAATAACCTGAAATCATACAGGATAAGGTCAATGTTTAATAATTGAGGGTATTTATTGGGCGTCCTTCATATAAGGGTATTCGATATTACAATGTACGTCATTTAGTAGACATTTGAACATCGATTCTACAAGACCTACGTAGTCAACAATAGCAAACTAATTTCTACAGACTGCCTCATCGCATCAGAATAACAATTTCATAACCTGTAAGTCATTCACAAGAAGGTTTTATTTCTTAATTTTGAGGAAATTGATACAATGAACTGACTGCTCAATCATTAATTTCTTGCGGGTCGGGGGGAAGTAAGTGCAGTGGAGAGAAAATTGGGAGACAACAAATTCTTATATACACGAAAGGATAGTTTTTGACCTACATTAGAATACAACGTGTCCAGGGAGCAGGCGTCGTCATCAGTGAGGGAGCTCGTCCTCCTTGCTCCGTCTGATGAAGTCACTGACACTTCACTTTTACATAATTCAATGCATCGCAAACGTAAAAAAGTAGAAAGACGTTGTGAAGGAAATACGACTATGAAACTTCAACTAGGAGAACTTCAAGAGTAAGAGTTAAATGGATTGTCAGATAACATGTAATAGGGAAGATAAAATATCCTATAGTCGGCAGCTCGACAGTGCATCAACTTAAGAATATAAATACACCAAGGACAGATTCTACAAAAAAACAAACTAGAGGGAATTTCAAGTGCTGGATTGTTCGTGCAGTACAACCTGCTAACTCCAACAAAATACATATCTTAATAGTTTTTAAAGTATATAATACATTCAAAGGATATGTCCAAGGAGAAAACAGATCTTCAGAGAGTTTGTCCTGCACTGAGACAAAGTAGAGCAATCAAACACGTGTATCTCTTCTTTTTCTTTCAAATTTGTCGTCTTCTAGCTTAACTTTTACTCGTTGTACTATGATTTTCATTCGTTGAGATATTGTATGTGGTCACTCAACTTCATTTTGTTTATTGCGTTTATTTTCGTCGTTCAACTTTTGATAAAATACTTCAGTAATTCTCCAGTTTCTTTGGGGTCAACATTGTGCCGCCCCTGCACCACTTCCAATTGTGCATAAGTGGAATCTACGACTAAACATAACGGACATTCCTTTTTATCCAACTTTGATTCGACATTTTGTTCTTGCGTTAAGGCTGCTTTTGTATTTTTCCGACAAATTTTTGGAAGTTATGGTGCCGAATCGAGGCATTTCTATATCCAGGTAAGTCTGTGTTTTCTGTCTTTATCTTGTATCATGAATCAACTCTCAAACGTTGTTAGTGTTCAGGCGCGCCCTTAGAATTTGTAGGGAGGGGTCCAATGTTACAAGCCATTACATTTACGTAGTATTGAACGGATATTATTCTGCACCAAAAAAAAAAAAAAAAATGATAGAACTAGATTGTTTTATGAGAGAGTACGGATGAAGAGTAAGATCAAATATTCATGCTACATCAATCATTTCAATGTTAGACAAGTATAGTTTTATTAAGAAAATATAAAAGTGTATGTTGAGTTAGGAAGTATTTTGGAGGGGTCGGATCCTGTGGACCCCCGTGTGCATGCGCCCCTGTTGGTGTACTTTTGATACACCCTATATATACAGGACATTTTAAAATACGCGTTAGAACGCTTGGAAGGTGATTTTCAAGTAAAACAAGGACAAAATATTATAGACCCCCCTATGAAAAAAGGTGAAGTGTACGGTATAGTTT
Organism: Thermobia domestica; assembly: GCF_964235325.1. Lineage (NCBI taxonomy): Eukaryota > Metazoa > Arthropoda > Insecta > Zygentoma > Lepismatidae > Thermobia > Thermobia domestica. The sequence goes on from NW_027656477.1 coordinate 21,243, forward strand.
GCGAGTGAAAGGTGTCCAAAAATCGCCACATACCATGTTTAAAACACAATAACGCAAGAAGAAATTGAGATAGCAATGTCAGGTTAAGAGAAGATAAAGGAAGTCGTACTTGACGAATACAATGGTGCTGCAATTGAGGCCCAATTTGAAGTGCGCAATGGGACTTTCACAGAAATTGAGGAGTCCTCTTACGGAAAATACAGGAAACTGAAGACTATGTTCCACATTATAATGAAATCAGACTGTATGCAGTAAAAGACTGATGATGAATGCTCATATATCCCACTATAGCTGGAATACCTTAGCACACGGAAAATAAGACAATAGCACTGCAAAATCTGTTTTGACATATTGTTCACATTGTGGTAAGAGAAGTAAAAGTAACACAATTGTATCCATGTTCCAATACTGCTGAGACACCGCGAGACACTCGAAAAATGTGAAAGTAACACTGCAAGATCTACTATTCCACATGGGTTACATCACGTTACGAAAAGTAGAAGTTTCCATGCCCTACTACAGCTTGGATTCCGTCACAGTTAAAAAATAGGAAACAAACACTGCCAAACTCCTACCGCACACTGTGTGCATTACGGTACAATGGATATACAACCAAATGTGCCACTGAGACATCCTAAATGATAAAAAACAACAGTAAGAACAGTAAAATACGGGTTAAAGCTCCGAGTATTTTCTACACTACTTTTAGTACGAAAAACAAATGTAAAACAATGGCCATGTCATCAGGTTGTACAAGGGAGCTCCAAATGAAGTGGGTAATCTTCAGAGGAATAAAGATGGAAAATATCGAGAATCATATTTCATCCTCATTACTTTAAAAAAAAAAACTGCAGAATATTGAATCCCACTAACTGCAGAATATTGAATGATAATCAACTAAAAGTTTAATCATATTTTTCTTTTTGCTCTTGTCCTACCTGATCAATGAAAAATCAAAAGCTAGACACAACACAGAATCGAAAACGAGCCGTGAGTCGTGTACGGATCCAATGAGGCAGATAGTATTGCTAGTTTTATTTTCTTCTTTTCATTAAGTTTCATGATATATCTATAGTATCTTGCAGGGTTGTAAACTATCACTTTTGAAACGAGCTTAGCTCAGCTCAAACTCAGAGTGTAAAAAGTGAGTTAATTCACGTTAACACACAAGTTTTTTTTTAGAAGCGAACTCAACTCACGTTCAGTTTTTTTTTTTAAGTTACGCTCAAGTTCATGTTCAACATAATGAAAACACACTCTGATGATTTAATAACTAAAAATATTTACAATGATACGCAGTGGCGTATTTACTATTTTGTTTCGGGGGTCTTTGCTAACTTTAGTCCTGGAAATGTGAAAATTCTGCAAGATATTTCATTTACTTTAACATAGTAAATAAAAATTGCGAGGCTTAAGCCCAGAAGCCTCAAACATAACTTAAAATGTCATAAATCTGGGACTACTACGTTTTGTTATTGCATTGAGAAATTCAAGAAGTAACTGATTTTTAAAAATACCGAGATGATCTTTTTAATAAGATGATTCTCTCCTCAAAATTTGTAGGTTACAACAATATATATTTCCGTTGATTTCATTAGAAATAAAATAACTGATCAACTATAAACAAGGCAAGATATTTTATCTGTCTTTGGTTCATACATAACTATCGGGTTATAATTTTGGACAAACATTAAAAAAATGATAAATTCCGCCAACTAAACTAATACTGTCACTAGAAATAGATTCACTTCCAGACTACAGTCGCCTCGAGCTATTTCTAGTCCTAAAGTCCGTAACCTACATAATTTATATAATTACAAATTAGTATTTAAAGTCTCTTCCCAGAGATCGGATAACAGTAAACCTAAAAATGGATAATTACATTATTTTGTGAAAATCAAACTATGTGGCGTTGAACGGGATTTTACGATCAAACTCACCTACATTTCGAGTTAAACTGAACTCACGCTCACATCTTTCAAAAGGAGTTAACTCATGATAAAACTTACGATAAACGAGCACGCTCATGTGAGCTAGCTCAGATGAGCGCGCTCATTTACATCCCTGGTATCTTGGGTAAATTGTAAAGAGAAAAATAATACATTAATCGGTTTTTTTAGGGACTGGGCCTTTAAAATCCCGGATTACAAAGCCTTCGTAAATTTTACGACGCGCCATTTGCAAAAACGCTAAAAACTAGAAATACACATCACACAAAAATATTGCTTTATTTTCCCCGCTCTGAAGATAAAGAAAGAAATTATATATGTTTGTAATATAGTCATATAACTGAATCCTACATAATTTTTAAATTTTAAAAATAGACAAAACCTCCAAAATAGATTTTTTTGTCATGACTTTCCAAGCTTTCAGCCCATTCTGCTTTTTATCTGTTAAGGGCTTCATTTGGAATGCCGAGATTATTTTATTTCCTCTGATGCTCTCCATCTTGGAAGGAAGATGCCCTATTGGAAAAGTATGACGATACTCTTTAAACTGGTCTGGAATCCATCCTCAATTGTTCTCTTAATAATCTTAATAACAACTCTTGGATACAAGCTTCTTTACCAGTCAAAAATGGAGGCCTTGGAATCCGTCGTGCCACAGATATGGCTATTCCGTCTTTTTTAGCGTCTTTCTACGGTGCAAGTCAAATAGTTAGTTCACTTGTTCAATGGGATAACGACGAAATCACCAATCAAGATGTGATGGACTGCATAGCTAAATGGACAAATTTAGTTGGGTTAGACCCTCCGACTCTCGAAAATCGTAACAATCAGTCGGCTTTGCCCCTTTTTTTTAGCACGGTCCTGGATGGGGAAACTAAACAGCGACTCATGAAGGTCCCTCATATCTTCCACATTCGAGTAAGATTTGAGGAGTACGTTCAAAAGAGTGTAGTGGTGCAGTGCCATCGTTGTCAACGATTTGATCACGGCAGCACGAACTGCAGGCCAGCGCCTCGCTGCGTCAAGTGCGCAGGGACTCACCTGACACCTGATTGCAAGAAAACCCGCGAACAAAAGCCTAAGTGTGCTAATTGTTCAGGAGAGCATCCGGCCAGTTACAGGGGCTGCACAGTTTACAAAAAGATTGTGAAATCGAGGCAAAGAGGAGCGACATCCAAAACTAACGCAGACAACCTTGTAAAACGAGTAAACGCAACGCACAACATAAACAGGATGACGACACAACCAACACACACAACAAGACCTGCGTTTCTACCTACCCCTACACCTGGACTGCTTCCCACTCCACAACTTACATCTTTACCTTCACGTACCTTAAGGGGCACTCCCCAACAGTCACCTATCATAACCGGAAACTCACGTACAGCTCCATCTGGGGTTGTGCGAGAACCTATCCCTGAGGGTACCCAAGGTAGCAGCAGAAACGTACGCAAAGACAAAAACTCAGAACATACGCAACAACAAATACACTTTAACACAGACAGTGATACTTTCTCACCCACTGAAGCCACCACAGACTCAGAACACAGGAGGAAAAACATTAGAATACGACTACAGCGCGCCAAAGCCATAAAAGATAACGCAGACAACGCATTTCGGTCATTGCAACCAAGTTTAGATTCACTTACGTTAATGCTTCATGATTTCAGTGTTCACTATAACAGGCGTAAAACGCTGTTTTACGTTCAACGTCTGTTAGAGTTTTACGCTGAGAACAAACATGAATTCTTTTTAAACGACATAAACTTCATAATCAGAGTCGCTCAAATATTGTTTTATATTCCCCGCTCTGAAGATAAACAAAGAAATTATATATGTTTGTAATATAGTCATATAACTGAATCCTCCATAATTTTTAAATTTTAAAAATAGACAAAACCTCCAAAATAGAATTTTTTGTCACGACTTTCCAAGCTTTCAGCCCATTCTGCTTTTTATCTGTTAAGGGCTTCATTTGGAATGCCGAGATTATTTTATTTCCTCCGATGCTCTCCATCTTGGAAGGAAGATGCCCTATTGGAAAAGTATGACGATACTCTTAAAACTGGTCTGGAATCCATCCTCAATTGTTCTCTTAATAATCTTAATAACAACTCTTGGATACAAGCTTCTTTACCAGTCAAAAATGGAGGCCTTGGAATCCGTCGCGCCACAGATATGGCTATTCCGTCTTTTTTAGCGTCTTTCTACGGTGCAAGTCAAATAGTTAGTTCACTTGTTCAATGGGATAACGACGAAATCACCAATCCAGATGTGATGGACTGCATAGTTAAATGGACAAATTTAGTTGGGTTAGACCCTCCGACTCTCGAAAATCGTAACAATCAGTCGGCTTGGGACGAGCCCGTCGTTAATTGCCATGCAGCTTCTTTATTGCAGACTACAAATAATATCGAAGATAAAGCCAGACTTTTAGCGGTCATGTCCCCAGAAAACTGAGCATGGCTTCAAGCTTTACCATCACCATCTCTGGGCCTACACCTATCCAATGAGAGCTTCCGAGTATCAGTTGCACTACGGTTGGGAGCAGATATATGTGAACCACACCACTGCCCCATTTGTAACACCTTTGTAGATAAAAAAGGATTACACGGTTTGTCGTGCAAAAGCAGTGCAGGCAGACACCCACGTCATTCAAGTGTAAATGATATAATATTAAGAGCATTAATAACAGCAGGGAGCCCAGCAATGAGGAAACCGATTATATGCAGCCGATCTGATGGAAAAAGACCCGATGGTATGACATTAGTACCTTGGAAGAAAGGAAAGGCATTGATTTGAGACTTAACATGTTCAAACACCTATGCCCCCTCCAACCTAGAATATAGCTCAGTACAAGCTGGACTCGTAGCTGCTCAAAGAGCGAAAGAAAAAAGGAATAAATATAGCAATCTACTCGATAACTATTGCTTTGTCGCAATAGCAATTGAATCTAGCAGTTCTTGGGAAGAAGGAGGTCTCAAATTTATAAAATAAATCGGCCACCGTCTATCAATTAAATCAGGAGATAATCGAGCAAAAAGTTTCCTGATTCAACGCATAAGCATAGCCATTCAACGTGGGAACGTGTCGGCTATAATGGGAACGTTACCCACTAGTAAAGAGCTAGAAGAAGTCTTTCTTCTGCAATTGCGGAGAAGGGAGGTTAGGAGTAAAAGCAGACATCAATGGTGCATCAATTTATGTAGCAACCGAGCAAGGAGTATGGAGAGAAAGCTCACAGTCCATAAGTTTATATGAATGAAAAAAAAAAAAAAAAAACCGGCATGAATGCTGTACCGTACGTGAAGACAGTGACATAACATGACAGGTTGGAGGCTTTGAAAGCAGAAGATTTAGTATTACCTGCCGAACATCATGGGAACAAAGTAACGAAGAATAGATATTTACTGTTTCATTTTAAATTTTCATTATAACAGTTTTTTTAATAATCATTGTTATTTTACAACTCTTATGTAATATATATATATATATATATATATATATATATATATATATATATATATATATATATATATATATATATATATAAATCGCGTCCTAAAATTACGAAAGCTTTATAATCTAGGGTTAAAAGATTTAAAAGATTTGATTAAATCGCGAAGTGATAAAAAAATACGCGTACTGATTTCATTCTCACAGTAAGTGGAAAGACACTACCCTTCGAAAACATACATTTTTAATTGCGAAAGATAACACATACATGTCCAAACTTTCAAAATGGACGATATTTAACTCCTTTGAGCCTCTTATTTTCCATAGATTCCAATCGAGTGGCGGAGCATTAGGCCAATCCGGCGGGCAGGTTCCTTACACAGAAACTTGTCCCTTAATAGTTGTTCACCTTTTACAGTAATAGCAATGATCCTCCTAACTGAAATATTTAGAAACATATTACAGGTCGACAAGTACTTTGATGTTCATTACTAAAAGTACTTTTAAGGCAATAACAAGCACAAATAACCAAAATATAACTATCGTGTGACACAGCCACTAAAAGATATATAAAATAAATGCCTACTGTAACGAGTATAGATTTTGATTTCCACTACAAAACTGCAATGCAATTATACGTATATGAACAAGAATATTCATTGTCTTTAAACGAACTAAAGTTATACAGAAGCTGGAAAGCTATGGGCAAACCTTAATCAGAATTATGTACTAGCCTTGAACATAGGACTTCCCTAAAACTGAATTAGGCATTTAGTTCTCTCGACTTTCTTTTCACTACAAGAATATTTTCAAACTCATATGGGTTTATATTCTGAACATGTCATCAAAAAGTTAATTAATTTATATCTTGGGGCTCTATTTGATCTTCATGTGGACCTTTCGCCCCTTGTACACCAATCCGTATATTCCTAAAATTGCCTTAAAATAAAACTTAAAACATAAGAACTTCGTGAAAACATTCGACTGTTGTATTCATTTAACCCACTCCTTTAACCCAAACAGCTCCCATTAACTCGTATATTCAGATAGGGTTCGTATATTTCTTAATTATCTGAAAATCTCATTCTTCTACAAAATAGCCAGAATTCAACATTTATCAGCGTCTTCATAACGGTGACGTCATCAAAAATATACTATTCATACAATTTAAGTTATTTCCTTAGATATTGGCATGCAGTTTTCAGTACTCGACACACTGAGTGCACTGTTTAAGGTGCCCAAAAGAAAGTAATAAATGAAGTAATGAATTTGTCGAAAATATAGTGGAGTTCTCACTTAACCCATAGGGGTACCATCATATTTTACTTCAGAATGTCTATTAGATTGCATATTAATGCACGTATATTCGTTTTATGAAATTTCTCCTCCTTATAGTATAAACCCAAAAGTCCATATCCATAAGAATCTCTATATTTATGACGTCATCAAAAAATACAACTCCTAATATCTCGGTTACTTTTTCAGATATTGTCATGCAGTTTTCAGCATTCGACAGAGGTAAATGCATTGTTTATGGTGCCCGAAAGAAATTAATAAATGAAGTAATGGATTTGTAGAAAATATATTGGGATTCTCACTTAACCCATAGGGGTATCATCATATTTTACTTCAGAATGTCTATTAAATTGTATATTAATGAACGTATATTAGTTTTATGAAATTTCTCCTCCTTATAGTAGAAACCCAAAAGTCCATATCCATAAGAATCTATATTTATGACGTCATCAAAAAATACTACTCTTAATATCTCGGTTACATTCTTGGATATTAACATGCAGTTTTCGGTATTCGACACAGCTAAATGCATTGTTTAAGGTGCCCGAAAGAAATTAAAAAATGAAGTAATGAATTTATAGAAAATATATTGGGGTTCTCACTTAACCCATAAAGGTACCATCATATTTTACTTCTGAATGTCTATTAGATTGTATATTAATGCACGTATATTCGTTTTATGAAATTTCTCCTCCTTATAGTAGAAACCCAAAAGTCCATATCCGTAAGAATCTCTATATTTATGACGTCATCAAAAAATACAACTCCTAATATCTCGGTTACTTTTTCAGATATTGTCATGCAGTTACCAGCATTCGACAGAGCTAAATGCATTGTTTAAGGTGCCCGAAAGAAATTAATAAATGAAGTAATGGATTTGTAGAAAATATATTGGGGTTCTCACTTAACCCATAAGGGTACCATCATATTTTACTTCAGAATGTCTATTAAATTTTATATTAATGAACGTATATCAGTTTTATGAAATTTCTCCTCCTTATAATAGAAACCCAAAAGTCCATATCCATAAGAATCTATATTTATGACGTCATCAAAAAATACTACTCTTAATATCTCGGTTACTTTTTCAGATATTAACATGCAGTTTTCGGTATTCGACACAGATAAATGCATTGTTTAAGGTGCCCGAAAGAAATTAATAAATGAAGTAATGAATTTGTAGAAAATATATTGGGGTTCTCACTTAACTCATAGGGGTACCATCATATTTTACTTCAGAATGTCTATTAAATTGTATATTAATGCACGTATATTAGTTTTATGAAATTTCTCCTCCTTATAGTAGAAACCCAAAACTCCATATCCATAAGAATCTATATTTATGACGTCATCAAAAAATACTACTCTTAATATCTCGGTTACTTTCTTAGATATTAACATGCAGTTTTCGGTATTCGACACAGCTAAATGCATTGTTTAAGGTGCCCGAAAGAAATTAATAAATGAAGTAATTAATTTGTAGAAAATATATTGTGGTTCGCACTTAACCCATAGGGGTACCATCATATTTTACTTCAGAATGTCTAATAGGTTCTATATTAATGCACATATATTAGTTTTATGAAATTTCTCCTCCTTATAGTAGAAACCGAAAACTCCATATCCATTAGAATCTCTATATTTATGACGTCATCAAAAAATACAACTCTTAATATCTCGGTTACTCCTTCAGATATTGTCATGCCGTTTTCAGCATTTGACACAGCTAAATGCATTGTTTAAGGTACCCGAATGAAATTAATAATTGAGGTAATGAATTTGTAGAAAATATAGTGGGATTCTCACTTAACCCATATTGGTACCATCATATTTTACTTCAGAATGTCTATTAAATTGTATATTAATGCACATATATTAGTTTTGTGAAATTTCTTCTCCTTATAGTAGAAACCCAAAAGTCCATATCGATAAGAATCTCTTTATTTATGACGTCATCAAAAATACAATTCTTAAAATCTCGGTTACTTTCTTAGATATTAACATGCAGTTTTCGGTATTCGACTTAGCTGAGGGTAGTGGTTAAGCTAGCTGAAAGAAATTTAAAACTGAAGTAGATGTGGGGGTTTCACAAACCCCATGGTACCTCTAAGCTCCATTAGTATGTGTTTTTTTTAATGATTATGAATATTCGTGGTATTATTGTTAGGCCTCAATAATTAGTTTTTCAAAATGTACCTTTAAGCACGTGAACCCCACTAACCTATGGTGCCGGTTTCTAATTTCCCCATATTTCGATAACAGTTAGGTGTACTGACTTGGGATTTTCGGTAAGCACATCTTTGTAATGTTCTTTAAAAGTATGTTAAGACGTGTTTTATCAGTGTTTAGAAATGTATGGCTTGCGACCCCATGGTACCCCCAAAACCCCACAGCTGTGTGTGTTTATTTTGGATTTAAATGTCTTTTGAGATTGTTATTAGGAATGAGTAATTAGTTTTTCGAAATTTCCCATCTAGTACCCAAACCCCACACACCTATGGTATCACTGTTTATTTCCCCCATATTTCGGTAACCAAGAGGTGTAGCGAGATGTGGTTTTCGATTATCTAGTATTTGTAACGTTCTTTGAAAGATTTCGTAGACATATGTTTCAAAATATTTAGAAATTCATAAATTAGGTACCCCATGGTACCCCCGAACCCCTATGGTACCCCCTACTAAATTTTGCGTAATAATACATTTTCAATTGTTGTTAAGCCTCAATAAGTACTTTTTCGAAATTCATCGTTGTTCTACCCGAAACCCAAAAGTCCATACCCGACCCACATTTTTTTAAGGCAGTAGGACATTTGTAGAAACCGTAAAGGTAAGTGAAAGTGATATATGTTAGAAAAAAGTGAATTTTTGGAAACGAAGATATAAAACAACGTGTCCTGAGGGGCTCTAACCCGCCTTCACTCGCTTACGCTGTCTCGGCAATGCTGTGTAAATTTAATATTGGTAACGTAATATAACGTATGAATCCATAAAACAACCTCATGGGAATAGAATATCACAATAAGTAGGTGCAAATGCTGGCCCCCCAAAGGTAAACAATAGCCAAAAGTAGCGAAGTGCTAATTTGAAAGGATGAAAAAAGATCTATTTTGAAAAGTAACGTAGAATTATGTAGAAATAGAGATGAATTACTATTAACATACCTTGAACCACCTTAGTAATAGACGTCGGTCTGTCTCCTCTCTCTGACTCGAATATCTGAAAAGATACTCGGACGCATGTGAATTAACGCATGAAATTTCGAGAAATGGGTACGAAGAGAGGTCATGTGAGGCAATATTACATGCAAAATTATAAAAATAGGAAAGTATCTTGCAAATATTGTGAACATACATATTTATGCGCAAATGTTGTCAAAATAGTAGGATATGTGTCTTCTGGCAGTTACCCAACCTAATTTGTATATAATATTTAAAAATTTAATATGTTAATAATATCAGTAGTAGAGTCAAATTTAGGAAATCCACTTACATATAAATTTAAACTTTTTAGTGGTTTAAAAGTATGTGGACTTACTATACCATTTCTGAAACATATTTACTTTCATAGAACATATTGTAAATAAGTATCCATTTATACGTACTTTCTAAATATATAAAATAACAAAACATCGTTCAGAATATATATTTTAAAGACTCATCTGGGTAAAAAAATAATTATATACTGTGATATAAAAATGAATTTAATTTTGAAATTATAATATAGTAATAGAATGTAATTTTCATTGTGATTGTAAATTAATTCCCGGAAAATTCCCATTTTTGGGAATATTTGCGAAAAATATCTTACCGGAAACTTACCCATCACTAGTGTGGGCTTTGTGGTGCATAACACCGTGCTCGAGGGTTTTCTCGGGGTTCTGCCGTTTGTTTACACTTCATTGCACCATTTCATTCATTTCTCATAATCACCGTATGCTTTAGCGTACCATTAATGATAATTCATAATGACCTGTTCTTTAACATAATGGGCACTACGTGGAATTTAGAATTTAACGTTAGTGATGTAAAAACCAAAAATTGGGCACTTTTTTTTTTTTTTTTTTTTTTTTACCTTCGTGCATTGTTCTTTTGCAAAGGTAATACAAGTGTCTACCTCTTCTGATATCAGTTTCACAAGTTACCATTTCTAGAGGTGGCCAGACTTTTCAGTGAAAGATTTATTAGCATCTTGATCGCTATTTTGTACAAGTTTAGCATGGGGATTCGAGAATCTTACCATCATTTTTCTTTTAGCAATACTTTTAAATGATGTAATTCTTGATTGCCCTTGCTATTGGTAAATTTTGTGTGGAACTAACGGAGGACCGTGGGACAAATGCTTTTACCTCGGTAAGTTGTACCTTTGAAATGAGGAAATACGTGTTTTCGGTTTAGACATCTGATTTACTGTTTCCGACTTTAGGGGTGCCAAGGGACTTCATGGATAAAATGCTTCTTTATTCTGTTATTTTTCAAACATAATTCCCCATGACGTAAGCGTCGGCGGATCACCGATAGGTAACTTTGGACATATCGCCAAAAATTGGCATCGCCCCTGCGACGAATGACTGTGGCCCCATTCCTGTTACCAAAATTATACCACCAGTGGTAGTGAGGCGACGAAGCAACAACGAACAACAAAATTACTAAGAAAAATATCTTAAATCGAATATATGCGGTACGTCCCATTTCAACTCAGGCAGAAAATATAAAATTCTACAATCACCATTTCAGTTATTGTTGAAACTTTTTTATAGCAACAAGACATGTTTCTGAGAGACCCATTTTTTGTTTTGTCGAAAAAATATTCCCGTCAAGGAATGGGCTATCAAAGACGAGGAGTACAATTTATGAATTGTAGGAAACTATGAAAATTGTCAACTTCGAAGTCCCACCATTCAGCTACGGACACATGTAGAGGTATAATTCTTGTTGTGGTATGTACATAGGGATATAGTTTGGTTTGCAGACGCATATCTTTTTGTACGTAAATTAACAAACGAACGTCAGTTTATCTGAAATATCGAAGTTTGCAATTTTTTTTCGAGTACTTGTTGTTCGAATTTTAAAATTCTGTTTTCACGGTTGGTAAGACCTAATTACCAGCTTTCCGAAAAAAATGTATAACTTCTGTGTGCAATCGTTTCGTAGAAAAATCGTGATACTGTCAAACTTTCCAAAATCGCCATTTTTGAGAGCCATTTTCTCGAAAACGCCATTCTTAAAAATTCTGAAATTTTGCCATCTGGTCAACTTTACATGAGTAATAAACACCGAATGCCATTCTCGGCCAGTATTTCATGAATTAACTACAACCTTTTCAAGTTAGCAAAGTTCCGTTAAATTTGGTGTCACAGTTGGCAACGCTGGAAACAATAAAAGTGCAACACTTTGATATTGTTTGTGCTTCACATTCATTAAATAACGAACAAAAGTTTTCTCCTGACTGCTTTTTATTATTTTCATCAAAAATGCTCTCTCAAATAATATAATGAGCCACTCCTACTCCTCCGTTTTCTTAAACCGAAGTAATCTCAGGTGGAAGTTACTATTACGAAACAAGTTTTAAGTTCACTAATTTCAAATGGTCTTCGAAAACAAAATTTTATTTTTTTTCATTTGAACCAATCATTTGCTTGCTTTGTGTCTTCTTCGGTAACAGCATGTAATCTTGCAGATGTTTCAATAGGTTTTGGTGCATTCACAACTCGTAGCACATTTTAGATAGTCACAAAGCACTTATTTTCACTTCTGTTATTGTCTTCTGGAAACCTGTATCCTGTTGAAGGTCCATGTGGAACCATGGACAGCATTTCTAGTAATTCGTGATTTATGCATAGTATTTCTGCTACCCAGCACTGGTTATCATATATCCATGTAAAAAAATAGTTTCTTTTTGCAGACATCTTAAATCTTCACTTTGAGTTGCAGAAGCTCGATTTTTGTGGCAGCATGAAGTTAGTTTATTGTGACCCGATACTGCCGTAAAAACTTCGCCATTTTTCGAAAACTAAAGGTATCTTTGTTGAATACTAGTTACCAGTCGCACACGTTCCTATTCTTGCTGGCAACAACACAAGAGTAATACCCAGAGTTTGTACTTGCACTATACTCACGAATTCTTCTGCAGTTTTAATACGATATGTATATATATGTTTTTGCCTAAGGTTATGTGGATTACCACATTCTTTACAACCCACCCCCAATACTGTCGCAGAAACCCTTGCATGGACGGTTTCACTGAAAAACCAAAGCCATGTCTGACTTTTTTGCATCTCGAACACCTGAAAGCGATTTCTAGAAGGATGCAGCACAATCAGGAATCGCTGATATGCTTTGGGATATTGTAGACACTTATTTTCACGTATTCGAACCTTTTTCTATAACCTATATTTTCGCTTTTCTTCGAGTATTTTTAGAATCTTGTCCATGATTCTGAGTATATGAGCTTAATCTTGTTTTGTCATCGCTTATTACAACAAAACTGTCAGTTGTTCTGTAAAGATGGAAATTTGCTCGCTTTACAGTGATAACTCTGAATTTCACTTTACAGAATAACAGTCCAGTTTTCAGATAAGTCTACACGAAATAGAATTTGTATCTTTTAGCAATTAATTCTCTTTGGATTTTCTTGATGTAGTTATGAATAACAATTGTTACAATTAAACCAGCAACGTACGATTCAAAAACAAAAAGTAGCACAGATTTTAACGAGATCATTGTTTTCCCATGTGGCATCCGTAGCACTTTCGTTTTCATCAGGATCAATAATTAAAAACTCCACCCTTATTCCTTCCACTCCAAGACATTCACCACATACTTGGAAAAGACCATGCTCGTGGGTTTTCTCGTGGTTCTCCCGTTTCCTCCTACTTTCTTCATTCCACCATTTCACTCATCTCTCATTGTCGCCGTCTCCTTTAGCCTAACCGGTATAAAGGTGGGACGTTAAACTTAAAAAATTTCATTTCATTCATTTTTATAATTTACATAATACACAAACACACTTCCCTCGCAGGTTGCGAACTTACCTGCTTTAGTGGAATAAAATTTCAAATGACCCATTCTTATGTTGGGATTGTTCTGTTTAAAAAGTCCGGAAATTTTTTTAATGGAACGCGTAAGAAAATGTTCCGATTTAACTTTTTGTCCATTTTCGATCACAGTAATGGGAACACACATAATAGGACTTTATCTGGAGCATTCCAAATCATCACTGAGGTAATAGTTCAGACTTCTTATAGATCATCAGAATTTATTGGATGGCTGTTTCAAGTAAACTTAAAATTTGTGAGTTTCGTAATCGTATTTCCACCTCAGATTACTTCGGTTAAAGAAAACAGAGAAGTAGGGGGAGGCTCATTTTATTATTTCAGAGAGCCTTTTTGATTAAATTAGTAAAAAATGTCAATAAACACTTCTGTTCTTCATTTAATGAATGTGAACCACAAACATCATCAAATCGTTAAAATTTTATTGTTTTCAGTATTGCCAACTGTGACATCAAAGTTAATGGAACTTCCCTAACTTGAAAAGGCTGAAGTTTATTCATGAAGCATTGGTCGAGAATGGTATTTCGTGTGTTTATTATTCATATAAAGTTGAACCATCTGGCAAAATTTTGGAATTTTAAAGTATGGTGGTTTCGAGAAAATATCGCCCAAAAATGGCAATTTGAAAAATTTAACATTTTCTGGAATTTATTGCGACGAAACCGTTGCACACTGAAGCGATACAATTGTTTTTCTCAGAAAGCGGGTAACTATGTGTTCAGCCGTGAAAATGGAATTTTAAAATTCGAACCGGAAGTGCTCGAAAAAATTCGCAAACTTCGACTTTTCAGATAAACTGACCTTTATTTGTTAAGTTATGTACAAAAAGATACGCATGCGCAAACCAAACTATTATAAAATATAGTTTGTTTATATCCCTATGTACATATAACATCAAGAATTATACATCTCCCTGTCTCCATAGCTGAATTGTGGATTTCCAAATTGACCATTATCCACATCTTCTACAATTCATAAATTGTACTCCTCATCTTTGGTGGCCCATTACTTGGCAGGAATTTTTTTGACAAAAAAATATGTGCCCGTTAAAAACATGTTTAGGTGCTATAAAAATGTTCCAACGAGATCTGAGATGGTGATGCTACATGCTTTGCCTGAATTGAAATGGAAGGTACCATGCGTGATTTGTTTATATTCAGGAGATTCTTAAACACACTAAAGAAGTACCCAGGGTTAGGCGCGAACCATCGATCTAATGAGTACTAGGCGCTTGTTCTTCTGACATCGCCATGGATACGATGAAGAAAACCTCGCTTGCAGAGCAATAAGTCATTGAGGTCTTAATTCAGGCAATCAGATAACTCTCTATATCTCGAATTCTATTAGGTGTTAGCGTGAACCGTTTCAGATTAAATGCTTTCTTGTGATTTATTATCCATGTGCAAAATTTCAGCAAATTCGCCGACGTGCACTTTCGAAGCCTCTCCTCTTTGCTACTGCACTTGCTTGTCTTTTGTTCTTAATAACTCGTCGTTTATTTCTCCGTAATTTACAAAGTGTTTAAAACTAATGTTAGTTTATGGAGTGTGTAACTTGTGTATGGAAACATTCTTTTTCTTGTATATGTGAAGCTGTGAGTGTTATTAACCCTTTAGGGATCATGGCTTTTTGGGCTATATTTTAGACTTTCAGTCAAGCAGCTACTGCATCGCCACTATTTATCCTAGGATCATGGTTCATACCTCATTCTCTTCAGAATAGAGCTGGCTTTCAAATCGTACCACTTGCATGCTCATACCATATACCAGAAGCGGTAAAAAAGTCAAAGTGAAAATTTTGGAGGGAAAAATTTTTTCCTCTAACTTTGCCCCCCTGGACCCCCACTGTGTGAACGTAGCCATCTCAAAAAGATCTGATAGATAGTACTTGGTATACTGAAAGTGTGTGTCAAATTTCAAGTTTCTATCTTTAATAGTAAGGGCGGGAGAAATTTTATCAAAAATTCCCACGTCCCAATTACCACAAAACACTATGATCTCAGGGAAAAAATTTCCTGAGACATCCCTAATTACCCTAGGGACACGTGTCGCCCATATTATCTTCTGAATAGAACTGCCTTTCAGGCGGTACCATTCACATGTCTCCATCATGTATCTAAGGCGGGAAGTTCCAGAAAAAAGGGATTTTTTTGTCTAAATTTCCCTTTTTTTAACTTTTAGCCGCTCTGAACTCCCCCTGTTTTAACGCAGAAATCTAAAACTAAATCTGTTAAATGCTACTCGGTAAACTGAATGTTTGTGCACAATTTCAATCTTCTAGGTGCAAAAATAAGCCCGCCAAAAAAAAATTCAGGAAATTCCCCATGTTACCCTATACAGAAGTATATTTTGAAAAAAATATCACTGAGACGTTCCTAATTATCCTAGATTAATAATCCGACCGTCCTTCTCTTCAGAATGGAACTGCCTTTCAGACGGTATGACTCGCGTGTTCTCATCATGTATGTGAGGCGGGAAAATGACGAAAAACTGGATTTTGGGGGTAAAAATATCCTTTTTTTTAACCCCTTTGCTCCTCTGGTTCCCCCCCCCCATTTTTACCACTGACATCGGAACAAAAAATCTGGTAAATACTACTCGGTGTACTGAATGTTTGTGCAAAATTTCAATCTTCTACGTAAAAAAGTAAGCCCGCCAAAAAATAATGAACATAGGCTAAATAAGGGAAAATATCTATTTCAAAATTATGACGTTATCACCTCCTATGTCTGGACGCAGGACGGTCTGAAAGCATACCTAATGTCTTCTACAATGTCTGTGGACTTGAAAAAAAACCGGACGAAAAAGCTCAAATAGAAGAGAAATAGCGCAATGTGCCATGAAAAATGCGTATGGACCAAAATGTACCATAAGTTCCCCAAGGGGTTAATCGTTATTTGAACAACGAATGTGAAGCAATTGCTTTCTTCGCCCTCTCTATGTGTTCTCTTATATAGTTCTCCAAAGTATAATTGCGTACGTGATCTTTTTCCAAGTCCCTTAAACTTGTCAGTTGGCAAAAACAGACTCAGAGAGTACCTCGTAGTATCGAGGCACTTCCTTCACTCCTTGATGTTTGGTGTTTAAAATATTCAGCTCCTTTTTTTATTGCTTAATGACATGTTAGTTTTAAAACAAGATAGTACCTTAGCAAATGCAGAGATCATTCTTGTAGTTAAATGAAATTAAATCTTGATGTTTTACGTTCCGTGATTATGCCGGTTAGGCTAAAGGAAACGGTGATGATGTGGAATAAATGAAATAGTGGAGTGAAGAATGTGAAAGGAAACGGAAATACCCCGAGAAACCCAAACACACACCATATTTCTTCACCACAAAGTTAACTTCGCACGATGGAACCAAAGACTCCAGGCACTAGAAGTGAACTGTACCACTGAGCTGCCGCGGGTACCGCTTGAAACCAGAAACGTACACCCTTTTTGAACAAACTCAAACCAAATTTGTTTAAGGTTGTAATGTTTAGTATCTTAAGATGTTCCTTAGCTATCAGTATAACTGGAATATAGATGTGCAGTTGTTTTGGAAACTGTATATGTTAAGCTCCTTTCTCCACTTGGTATTCAAAACTTTTGAACCGTATTCGAATCCCACTTGATGCTTGTATTTATTTACTTTTGTACTTTTCCGCTGATCTCAGTTTACAATTTCTGATATTATGATTCATTTCTTTTCTTTCTTCAGAACAAGTCACAGTTAAGAATGTAGATAACTGATCACCGTTTCTATCCGAGGATTTCCCAAGCACTAAGGAAACCAATAATCTTAGCATTTTTTTCTGTTTTATAGGTTTGAGAAAATTGTTATTTAAAATTTGTTAAAGCTTTTACTTTTCCTGCTATGTACATTAACGGGGGATGCCAGTGTTTACCCTCTCCAAAGGCGTATCGCCTATAACTTTTCCCATATAGATTTTATTTTGAGTGTTCATTACAGATACTGGGCCTAACGTTTATTCTGTTCACAGAAGTACTATAATTATGAACAAATGTTGTTAAGTAGATTTGTTTAGGGAAACTCCCTTACTCATTTACCTTATCTGTATGTCCATCCGTCCAAGAGACGAAATAAATCTCAAGGAGTACTTGTATCATCACATTTACGAACGACGCAAAGGGTTAAAAGATGGAACATAGCAGTTTGGATACGGAGGCAGTATTCAAAATATAAGTAATAGAAACTAACCATTACTAACTGTTGTTCATCACTATAGAAGAAAAAAATTCAACAGATATCGTAAAGTAATTTTTTTAATGAAATAAACGTTCCAGGAATACATTTTCTGTGCCCTTTATTATCTATTAAAGCCAGAAATGATAGAAATCCACTGCAGCTTTTGATTTCAGTATTGGTTTAGCGACCTATTAATGTCCTTCTATCTATCTATTAACATTTTCGTTTCAGGAAGAAGTGTAACATTTTTATAACTTCCATATTACAGATATGTTCTTAAGACACTATCAGAGGAACAAATCCGTGTGTTATTTTTCTAATAACAAAACGTATTCTGCAGTAAAACTAATACAGTCTTTCAGTATCTACACATTATTCGTTTCAGGCGTCATTGTACCAGAACTTGTACATTGACCATGCAAAATCAGTATTGTTTCTGTTAACATGAATTACCACGAAAAATCGTAGAATAGCCGTGCGTAAAGACAGTTAGATTTAAAGGAGAATATAATACGCGAAGGGAGTACAAACCTGCAGAAAGTAAAGGAGAGTATGGGCATTTTCTATATGTATTACAAGTCTTCTGAGATGTACATAGATTTGTTGTCCGGGCCATTCGTACTCAAACTGCTACGCACTTAGATGCACTGCGCGTGAATATACCTCTAATACTACTACACATTCATTCTTAAGTACTAATGCCAGTATGATGTAGTTTGGCAGATATGAGATAAAAATTTTCTTTTCTTGTTGATTGTATATACAACTCTCGATTCCATATTCCTTCTTTTATCTTTCCAGTCTCTTTCATAAATATTTTCTGTATTATTTTTGTAGGAAACGAGCAACTTTTACCTGGAAACACTTTTTAATTCACAATCACCTAATTAGTTCATGTCCTTTAGGTGATTGTTAGCAAGTACATGTTGGAATTGTAACGATGGAAGATGAACATAAACTTACATGTGAATTAATTTCTATGCTATCGGAAATTGTGCACGTGGCTGAAAAAAGCAAACGTTTTAATGGAAATCCAGTTGATGAAGATTGTGTGCAATTCACGGTTAACAAAGAAGCCAAGCTAACAGTAGTCCAAAATGAGATTCCGATAACACATCAGAACGTTACATCTCCTACTTCCGGATTAATACCAGTAGTGAAGCCTGAGCCAGAAACCAATGAAGATAATACATATTTAAGCGATTTCGTTGACGAATTAAAGATTGATAGGTTTGCCTCATCTGTAAAATCAGCTGATTCGTCGCCACTTGAGGATGGAATTGAAGATGGAAAAGGGGAACCTTATAGTCAAAGGTAATTTCGTAATATATTAAATTTGAAAATCCTGAAAATATTATATATATAGTATTTCTTTGTAAAGTATTAACATTTATTTATTGAATATAAAATTTAATAAATTTTTATTTTTTCAGACACTGATCTATATATCAGAATTATCAAAGAAAAGTCTAATATGCATGTTTTTCACATTGAAGTTCAACTGGCACTGCACAGTAGACCAGGAACACCGAAAACATGATGAAAACCTCAAAAATTAAAATTCGTGAAAGGGTCTATCACATAACGCATATCATCCAGGAAGTTCCCAATCGTATACAGGTGTCAGTGTTACTGACATGTGTTCACTCTTTTGATCAGCAGTGAAAGCCAAAACAAAACTTCGTAAACTTTCGATGTGTTCTCTATGTTAGAAAAGGTTAATTTCGCGATATTTTTTTGGACATTAGCTTCATATCCACTGATAAGTAACTATTGTTTGTCTATATGTGTATATTTTCATTCAGTGATACATATCTAGTTTTGACATTATATGTAATTTGTCGATTATATGGATGTTTATGGAGAAGTAGGTTGTTAGTCACGGAGAAAAATACATTTTTTATGGTTTCGTAGGTTTTTAATCCGAGAAAAGCGGATAGAAGATGGGGATTTTCGCAGTGTGATTCTTGAATTATTTGTTTCAGAGCAATGAACCATTTTTCCCCTTTTTTGCCTGTTTACATTGTAAGCGCGTATTTACTGTGGATGGTGTGTAAATTTTGTAACCAAAATACACCATGTTAATACCTAGTTTGATCTCTTTTCAAAGCAACACCACATAAAATAACTAATCGAAAGCTATTTGACTTTCTAAGAAATGCAGAGGAGAACAGGGAAGCGAAGAAGCAGCTGCTTCTGAGCTTCGTGGAAGATGAAATATTACATGGAGGGATGTTATGTAGTGATTACCAAAAAGCTGTAGCTACCTTTTCCTATCCTATGTTGCACAGCCTCGACAAGTGCAGTCTCGTGTACGATAAGGTAGAGAGAAATTATGGGAACTGGCTGAATACTGATATTAATCTGGGTGACAGTGAACCATTGCCATCCACCTCGGCAAATGTCAAACTCCCAAAGCAGACAGTAGAAAGCAGTGAAAGACTAAAAAAAGAAAGACAGGCAATTCAGTCAGCAAAGAGTGAAAACACACTTGTTTACGCAGCCGCGATTAAGTCCAGAGAACAAAGAGAACTTGACATGTCAAAAGTACTACAAGAAATCTAGCAAGTTCATTGCAGCGAACAAGATTAGCAAGTTCTGGACAAAATCTGAAAGATACACTGCAATATCGTACGATTCAGGTAAGAGTCTGACGTTGAATATATGGCGTTTCAAGTCAAACACAGGATTAATTTAACAGTGCTAGGCGGCAAATCAGCAACGGTATGACCACGCAAAGTCTACACAAACTTGTTATTTTTGCGTCACAAAACCTAAAGATATAGACAGTTAAAAGACCTCTATCAGCTATCCTAAAAATCCCGACTCCTTCAAATTTAGACTTTTTACATTATATGTATTTATTACGTTCGTGGGGTGGCTTCTTTATGTGGCCTGAAGACTAGATATAAAGAAATGGCAAGTTGGGAAAGAAAATCAGAAAAGCGCAAAGGAAAGGAAGTCAGAGATATAAAAGAAATTAAAAGCTTAAGTTAGGTCTCATACTTGATTAGCCAAAGCCGGGCGGCAGTGGCACATGAAAAGAACGTAACATGGCTGGAAGGTTTTTTCACAATGCGGAAACTGTAGCTACGATAATAGGACTCAACACGAAATTAATCGAAAAGTTCTCTCTGTTACTGCAACCGTTATATTTAGGAGTGGATATCGAGGGAGACAGATTTAAAATCTGTGCAAATGATATCCCGGAATTGTATATTGCAAATTACCCGTTATTCTACATGCCAAATCAGTTCAGAAGATTCTCCCTAATGGCCAGTATATCACCGTTCGTGCTTTGCTTCCAATAGGACAAATGTTCGAAGAGGCCCAGTTGTACATCAGCAGTACTGAGAGCACATTAAACACTACCAAGAGCATTACTCGCGTAAGTGCTCCAAAGAAAGACAGTTTAAAATGTTACGTTCCTACAATTTGTGATACCTGATCCCCTAACTTCCACCTTCCGACAGGCCATGTGTCAACGAAACAGAACAAAGCACCATCGGGAAGTCCTTTCTCTCGTGAAGCCACACGTGCGAGCAACAACGATTAAGTTTGATTCTGAATAAATAGCCATATAAGTACCTATCAGTTTTGGGCAATTTTCAATTGAATTAACAATTAACAATTAATCTGTAAATTTAATTCTTAATTGCAATTAACAATTAAAGTAAGTAACGGTTAATTGCATTTGGCCATTAATAATGGAGAATCAATTGCAATTAATCAATTGATTGAAAGTAATTGCAGTGGAAAGTAATTGCAATTGAATTCAGTTATTCGATTGCAATTGAAATTAATTGGCAATTAATTCAATTGCAGTTGATTTCCACAGCAATTACTTTTAATTGATTGATCAATTGCAATATATTTTCAATGATTAATTTTTACCACTGTAATTCAGAGGGCGTGGGACAATGAAAACTTTAGCTGCGACCAATTGACTCACCACCCATCGTGACCCACGACCCGCCGAGACCCACTCTGACCCACCACCCACCATGAAGCACTCTCACCCACTGTAATATCACACATTGATTACATCAGAAATCAGGGTAATATTGATAGAATGAAAATCGTCATATACATTTATTCTGTCATTACTGGAATTGAGATACTGTTACGTAAGAATGACGTGTTGATGAAGCGAGAAGGTACTTTTACCGCACGTTTCAAACTAAATTTCACAGTGATAGCTTTGTTTCCTTTCATAGGTAATTTCCCCTTATCACCTTAGTAATTAAGGCACAGTATATTATTTGGTTATCAGCATGTAATTGTTATTTTACTCAAATAATTTATTAAGCAGCAATGAGTCTAATTTTTTTTACCATCGTTGTAACACCATTTTTTTCGTTTTTTGTTATCCAGTCGGTGTCTCCTATTCTGTCACACGTAAAAGTATATTTTACATTTTTCAGATCGCATAGCGCTGCTTGGAGTGGGTACAAAAATACACAAACACTTGACCAAAATTTCGTATTACATACTTCTGTAAACCATACGAGTGTGGAAATCGAGAGCCCAAGTTCCGCTTCATTAATTCAGGTGCCAAATGATACCAGATGTTCCTTACGCGGATTTCCTATTGATGGAACAGAGCACATGGTAGGATCTATATCTGTAAATGAAACTGTAACACCTACAGCCGAAGCAACAGAAACTCCTATTATATGTGGAGAGACGTGTACTACAAAACGTGTGTTAAAGACTCATAGTGTTACACATAAAAGTACATGTCCAACTACTTGCCCACAGTGTTCCAAAACTTTTACCTGTAAAGCTAATTTAAAGACCCACATGTTTATTCATACAGGGGAAAGACCGTATACCTGCACCTATTGTGGTAAGGCTTTTAGTCAGAAAGGTACTTTGAAATATCACTTGCTTACTCATACAGGGGAAAGACCGCATACCTGCACCTTTTGTGGAAAGGGTTTTAGTCGGAAAGGTGATTTGAAATGTCACTTGCTTAATCATACAGGGGAAAGACCGCATACCTGCACCTTTTGTGGAAAGGGTTTTAGTCGGAAAGGTAATTTGAAATGTCACTTGCTTAATCATACAGGGGAAAGATCGCATACCTGCATCTATTGTGGAAAGTCTTTTAGTCACAAAAATAATTTGAAACGCCACTTGCATACTCATACAGGGGAAAGACCACATACTTGCACCTATTGTGGAAAGGCTTTTAGGCAGAAAGAAAAATTGAAATGTCACTTTCTTATTCATACTGGTGAGAAACCGTATGCTTGCAGTGTGTGTAGCAAAACATTTTCTAGAAAGTTTCATTTAAAGAGACACACTATTACTCATACAGGTGAGAAAACGCATGCTTGCACTGTGTGTGGCAAAACATTTCCTAAAAAGTCTAGATTAAAGAGACACACTATTACTCATACAGGTGAGAAACCGCATGGTTGTACTGTGTGTGGCAAAAGATTTTCCAGCAATTGTCATTTAAAGAAACACACTATTACTCATACACGCGGAAAACCACATGCTTGTCCTTATTGTGGCATTTCATTTCGTACAATATATCATTTAAGGGCTCATATATCTATTCATACAGGGTAAAGATAGCATACGTGCACCTATTGTGCAAAGGCTTTTAGTACGAAAGATATTTTGAAACGTCTCTTGCTTGCTCATACACGGAAATTAAGGCATACGTGCTCCTAGTGTGGATAAGCTTTTAATCAGAAATTTAATTTGAAGTGTCATTTGCTTACTCATACAGGGTTTAGATGGCATACCTGAACCTATTTTGGAAAGGCTTTTTAGTAAGGAAGGTACTTTGAAATTTCACTTGCTTACTGATATAGGTGCAGGACCACATCCTTGCACTCTGTGTTGCAAAAAACTTTCTAGAATGTCTGCCTTAAAGAAAAACACTCTTACTCATACAGGTGCAAAACCACTTGCTTGCCTTCATTGCGAAAAGCGTTTAGTAGAAAATATGATTTGAAGGAACATGCCATTACTCAATCAGGTGTACGTCCATTTACTTGTACGCAATGTGGCAAAGGGATTTCAACGAGAACTCGTTTGAAGACTCACATGCATACTCATACGATTAAGAGCCACATTGCAACACATAATAGGACAAGGCCTTAATTGAAAAAGGTTGTTTAGGTGTCGGAATGGGTATTATTGGATTTGAAACAGCAAACGCTTGCACTTAGTGCAGTATGTTGTTGTTCACTGTACAACGTGTTATAATTACTTATACAATTGAATGTCTATTAATTGGACTGTAAGCAGCAAAAGAATTTCAACCAAAACTTGCTTAAAGATCCATGTGTTCATTGATATAGATGAAATTCATATCTAAGACCTTTTTGTGGCATGCTCTTCATTTACAAAAAATAATTTGTTAGTCTCATTCTTACTCATACATTTAAAATTTTACATATTATTTATTGTGGCAAGGCTATTATACGGAAAAGACACGTCGCTGTACTTATTTTTAGAAGGCGATTGCTTAAAAAAGAAACTAAAAGTTTCGCGTGCTTATTCATACTGATGATTGATGACATGCTTAGACTTATTGTGGCAAAATGTTTATTTATTTGAACACCTTGCTCATGCATGTGAAAGTTACCATTCTTTGAAGTTAAAGCAAATGAGTAACAGAGAAGTCACATATACGAACTCAGTCTTTTTCATATAGGAGAAGATGTATCAGTTGCGCACAATATGTCTAAGGTTTTGCTCAAATGTCATGTTGTAATTCTGGTTTGAAATAACGGGCTGTAGCCTTTCAAAACTATCCGCTTTCTTACCCACAATTTTCTCAAAATTTTCAGTTGTGAAAATATTTTTTTATTTCAAATTGTCGATGAAGAAAGAGAACGTCACAATAATGCAGAGTAATTCAAGAGGACATTTTATCTTACTACACCCGGACTTACTTTATTATGTTACTAATGAAGTAATTTTGATGAACATTAGTTATTCGAAATCTCATGTGTGTTATGTAAATAAAAATTTTGCTCGTTTGGACAGAAGAAACATAAGTTGTAATCCTCGGAGTCCTATTACTAACCCATTGTTAAAATCATTTTCTACATAAGAGAAAACAATATTTTGATTTTAGTACAGTAAGCAAACGCAGGTGAGAATATAAAAAACATTTTTAAATACTTGCTTTGAAAAATTTAGTGTACAAATATCTCCGGTTAAAAATACTGTAGAGTAGTTCAGAAGGATTAAAGTCTTACGTCTATTCGGACAGATCATATTCTGGGTGTCACTGTAGAAAAACATTTATTGCTAAAGGCAATTTGAGGAACGAGACACTTATACATTCTAGTGAAAAACCAAATCGTAGCACTTACTCTGGGAAGACCCTTACTCATTAAGATACTTCGAAGAAACATATTTATGTATACACTGATAGACATGTGTTCTCTTTGGCGAAGCGTTCTGTACGACAGTTCGTTAAAAAGCTCATCCTTATAATGGCTGACGAAAGGACGTTTCATTAATTATAGTACAGCGTTTATTACGAAATCTTTTAAATAATCTAGTGTTTTTTCATACTGGCACACGTCGAAATCGCTGCATTTATTGTTGACTTACTTGAGAAACTGGAATGTAGTTCACAAAGTTAATTGTAGAAACAGTTGAAAGCAATCAAATTTGCACTAAGTGTGGCAAAATTGTTGACTGAAGTAGTTTTAAAATATACATAAAGCTTAAAAAAAAAAAAAAAACAGTTTCAGTCAATGTTCTCTTTGAGGTGCCTACTAATAGAACGTATTCCTCACACGCCTATCCTAGTAATAGGAAAGAACACAATTAGGAATGTATTGGAAAATAAAATCTTATTAAGCAGGTGAAATACCACATACCTGTGCTCAGCGTGTGAAGGGATTCACTAGGGAGCATGCCTTGAAAGTACACATCGTAAGTCATAACATGAAGGGTCAATCATTTGCAGTGACTGTGGCATAGCCTTTTATAGGTGAAGATTTTTTAACGTCCCGTATGCTCATCCAGGAGAAAAAAAAAATTCTTCGCTTAATGCGGCAGTGCTCTTGAGCACAATGGTCATTTCAAGCTCCATGTGCATAAACATAGACGACAGTAATTACATCCATACACTGACTATGAGAAAGGTTTTAGCAACAAGAATTGTTAAAAGTATCACATGTTTACTCAAAGAGGAGATAGATAACATTGGGCGCTGAGTGATGCAAGGTTTTTGCCAAGAAGAGTGCTTAAGCTTATATATACTTATACAGGAGATGCAACATAAATTCGCTGAATGTGCCAAAGTATTTACGATGAAGCCTTACATCAAATCTGACCTTCTTACTCATACAGGAGTGAAATAACGTATTAGCACAGAACGTGGCAAAGGTTTTAAATACAGGGGTCATTAAGTACCATATGCTAACTTACCGGAAAGAAGTCATTTATTTGTATTGAAGGAGGAAAATGTATAACTGAAAAAGCTAGATTGTAGTACAATACTCTTAGTCATAAAGTGGAATTTTTTGCGAAATTCGGCGGTACACCCGATTAATGGGAATAAAGAGAAAAAGCGGAATTATTATTAATAAAAACTCAAAAGAGGTTTTTCAATATTGTTTATCTTAAAAATCATTGTGTTTACTCGAAAACGTGTACAACACTAAATTAGGTCTATAAAATCCATAAATAAGGATGGCGTGATATCTCTTTCTGGGGTTTAAAGTTTTTTGTTATGCGTCACTAATGATACTTATACTTATCTTGTCAGGAAGATGAAAAACTTCCAAATGAATTAGTCAACACAAACAGGAAAATTTTTGTCTGTTACTACAGAGTAATTTTATTAAGTGTAGTGTTTCTAACGAGGCTAAAGTTAAAGTTGAAAATTTGTGTGTCAAAAAATAAATGAACATGGAAATTCTATGCAGCCGCAAGTCCAATTATGAGACAATGCTTTCTCCCATAAATAAAATTAAACTATCAAATCGAATGCAGGAAACCATTTATTTTATAGAGGTCTTGAGAAACCACTTTTAAGTTTTGGTGTGAAACCAGTTTATATTGCACTACTTCAGGCAAGCACCTTTGGGCGAAAAAAAAAATTCAATTGGAAATGGTTACTTATAAAAATGTTACCCATGTTTGCTCTGCGTATCAAAGTGGTTAGTAACAAAGGTACTTCACATTAGCATATCAACCTGTACTGTTGAAAAATTTATTTTTGCAACAAGTGTAGCTAACTGTTACCAAGGGAAATAGTTTGAAGTCTCAAAAGTGTACTTACGTTGGCCGATACCCACACAGCAATTCTATATTTTAAAACGTTTCTAAAACGTGATATTTTCCTTCAGAAAATGTATCCTACTTCCCTTAAGAACATACATTCCATATGTTTTTGATAACATTTTCCAAGTAATACTAAAAATATGCCTGTAATACACTGAGAAACGTAGAAATATTTTTTACACCGTTAAAAAAGTTTCCAATAAATTTTTTCAGTACGATTTTGAAACGTTTTATACAATGCTAACGGAATGGTTTTTAAAATGTTTCGCATGGGATATTTTAAAATGGCTTGCAAAAAATAGAATATAATTAATCAAGGATGAAGAAAAAGTTTTCTAAATAATTTTACAATGTATTGAGTATGCAAGTCAAAATGTTTTCTGAAGATTTTTAATTGATTTTTAACAAAGATTAATGTTCTGTAAAATATTTGTTAAAATATTTCCGATAAATAATAGAAAATGTTTTCTGTACAAGAAAAAAAATTAGTGAATATTTTCTGTACATGACAAAAAGTGTTTAGACAACATTTTCCTTTTTATGATAAAATATTTCCTGTATATGACAAAAAATATTCAGTGAATATTTTCTGTACACCACAGAAAATATACAGAGAATATTTTCTGTACATAACAAAAGAATATTTTCTGTACATAGAAAATAGTCAGACAATATACATTTCTCCCTAATATAGTTTGAAACTTCTTTCTTTAAAACTGAAGGAAATGCATGCTGAACAGATTTCCAACACTTGTAAGTTAAAAATATTTGGATTCCATTCTTACAAATTGATGGGGTGGAACCGATTTAGAGTACACGGAAACTTCTATCATCACAGAAATTTGTGGAAATAAATTCTACTACTTATAAACTGGAAAATATTTTTAGTAATCATCTGCTTCAGTTTTGAGGAAACAAACATATTTCAAACCGTGTAGGTTTGCTATTATGGTGACGAACAAACAATACCAAGGGGAATAAAAGTATGCAGTATTTAAAATATTTCCCCGTTAAAAGGTTAAAAAAGTCTTAGCTGGTATTTCATGTGTGTTCTGAGTTTACTTACAATAACCAATTATAAGCATATCAACTACATTTTGAAAAATGAATCACATATTTTCTGTGCATAAAATCATACCTGAAATTAATTTAACTTAATTCGAACTCTTTGAGACGCGTTTGTTAAAAAATAATAATAATAACAGCTGGAATTGAATTTAAGAAAAAATGGATTTATTTTATGTTTTAGAATTTAGTCAATGGAGATGTACAGCTATACTACTCAGAACCTTAATTCCAAAAAAGACACGATCGCTCAGTAAAGATCAGCAAAAATTAATAAAATATTGTAAAATAAAATAATGAAAGAAGAGTATAAAGAAATTATTTTTTAATCCGATTCTCATTATCATGACCATATAAATCCATTTGCCAAGTAGTGCAGATCCCTGCCTCAACAAGACCGGAACTCCTTTCGAATAAAACATTTAATTTAAAAACGATCGATCGATCGAAGCAGTACAAACGAAAAAATACACTCAACCAATATACAAATCTATATTTCAAAACAAACAAAAAAATCTCAATTTCTCTATCACTCACCTTAAATATTATATATCAGAAATTTATATCCCCAATTTCTATTTTTTAATTTTATCTACATTTCCCGGCTCTTTATTTCAATCTCCAGTAAATTATTATATTCCGAAGCGCATGATTGTAACCTTGGCTTTGTATATGAGCCCCCGTGAGTAATCTGACAAGTAAGGGACCATATGGTTGTCGCGCAAATCAGATGCAGACATACGCCATCTGATTGAGCATGAAAAGATATGGAGAACACAGAAATTTAAGGTGCTAAGAGCCATAGGGAGCGGAGCGAGGAAAGAGGAAACATTGAATGTCGGCAAAATTAAAGAAAGTCAGGAATGACGGGAAAAGTTAATTTCTTGCAAACAGGGAAAAAAGTCAACCAAAAGAACGAGATTAAACATAACAAGGGCATCAAGGACGAAGAAAGACCATAATCAGGGTTGCCATCCGGACCGCAGTGTTGCCAGCGCTACATAACATTGATATGGAAGGTATAGCACAGTATAGCAATTCATGCACAAGGAAAAATACTAGTAACACAGAAGACAATTTAAAAGACTCCGTACACGTGCGTAAAAAGGTTTAACGATAGTCGTGAGTAAATAATGTACATGAGGGAGGACAAATATAGACATGAAAGTGAAGGGGGTACACATTGCTTCCACATATGTATGTTCTTGTTTCGGAACCCAGTGGTAACTTTCCAGCGCGCATGGTCGCTGAATTCCCCAATGTGAAAGCATATGCAAGCAGATCACCGAATATGACCAAACGGGATTTGCAATTGCAAATCTTCCTGGAAGAAGTTTTGTGGCCCGATCTTCAGGGTAAGGATCGTGTTTTGCTTTTGGTTGACTCCTGGACTCCAAACAAAGATGACACTCTTTACAACATGACAGTTCCTGACGGTATTCAGTTCTACAAAAAGCTGATTCCTCCAAAGTGTGCAGGCCTTATACAACGTGCTGATGTGTTCTTCTTTCGTCCATTCAAAAACATGGTGAAATTCCTCACAGATACGTTAGTGTTCTCCAGTATTAATGTGTGGCAACGTGAGAACTTTCTCCGCCTTCAGTCATTTGTTCGTTACCAGTTTTCCTCTAGGCGATTCCAAAAGATGATACGCTTTGCGTTTTTCAAATGTGGCTACTCCAATGAACATCCTGGACAGTTTGAAACACCTTCCGCATATTGCTTTGAAAAAAGGACTCACAGAGGAATGCTGCAGAGACGCGTGTGACCAGCTTGCTTTCATCCTTTGTGCTCACTGCGAGAAATGTTTGTATGTTGACCACGCATTCATTCGTGATCTTCACGTCAACTGCAATTAAACTACAAATGGTGCGTACTGTTCTCTATTTTCCTTTATTTGTATTCACGCGGGTGTAATATACACTCACGATTACGTTAAACCTTTTTACGCACGTGTACAGAATCTTTTAAATTGTCTTTTGTGTTACTAATATTTTTCCTTGTGCATGAATTGCTATATTGTGCTATATCTTCCATATCAATGTTATGCAGCGTTGGCAACACTGCGGTCCGGATGGCAACCCTGATTATGATCTTTCTTCGTCCTTGATGCCTTGTTATGTTTAGTTTCTTTCTTTTGGTTGACTTTCTTTCCCGGTTTGCACGAAATTAACTTTTCCCGTCATTCCTGACTTTCTTCAATTTTGCCGACATTCAATGTTTCCTCTTTCCTCGCTCCGCTCCCTATGGCTCTTAGCACCTTAAATTTCTGTGTTCTCCATATCTTTTCATGCTCAATCAGATGCCGTATGTCTGCATCTGATTTGCGCGACAACCTTATGGTCCCTTACTTGTGAGTGATCCTTTTCCTTCCACGAACGACTTGATGGTATCTGTTATCATACGTCTTATAAAACAAATGCTGTCACCTACAATTTTTCGTCGGAATTAAAATGGACCGGAATTGAGGTAAGAAATATGATGTTATAAATTAAAAAATCATATTAACAGATTTCATCTCGTTTATACCAGGATTAGAACTTTATTTACAGGTGGTAGTTTATCTCGATAATATTTCGGATGTCAAAAAAATTCAATGCGCAAACTTACAGAAGTGGTTCCTCACATCAAAATACGTGAACAGAAATATAAACTTGTGGTCAAAAGTCCATAGTTTCGGAGCTATAGGTTGCTGAAAACTTGAAAAAATGATCTTTTAAGGGCACATAGCTCTCGGATTATTATGAGACGATCGTAGTCGGGTGACCACTTACCAAACAGTATGCACCCTATTCAAATATCCTGCAGCACTTGCGCAACGAATTCTATTGAGGAAGTTGGAGTACGAGGAGATACTTTTAAGTACTAATTAGGCACTAATGGCAATATTCATGTGAATGCTATTTAAAAATCATTTCATTTTACTATTAGTAATCAAAAATCACTAATTTATTTTTTTTACTTTCATGTAGCAACAAATATGCAACTATACAAACATATTCTAATTTCAAAGAGAAGTTATGAAATACCTCAAATTCCTCTGTGCAATTCGTAGCGCCTTTACCGGATGATTCTGAAACATGGATATTTGAATAGGGTGGATAATAGTTCCTAATAATGTCTTCACCTGACTATGATTTGTTCCAATAGTAGGGGGCTATGAACCCTTAAACTTCAGTTTTTCACGTTTCGGCATTAAATAGCACCTGAACTATGGACGTTTGACCAGAAATTGATATAAATATTTTTTTCTAATTTAGATATGAGAATCACCTGTCGGAGTTTATCGGTTGATCTTTTTGATACCCGATATACCAGGTATGTATACACAATTTACTTTCCATCTCATGTGACTAATGTAATATTTGTAATATTTAATATTTGGTAATATTAACAGTTTGGTAATATTTGAGACAACACGACCTACCAATCTAACACAACATATAAGCTACACCGAAATTATCTTCAACTACAATAATGAAAACAGGAAACAAAAAGTAGACTTCGCAATAGGGAGCATTCAACCTTGAGTACAAGATACAAGCAAACAATATCACAGATTGAGCAAAACGGCCCGTATGAAACTAGAACACAAGATTTACTATTTTACCGCCTCCAATATCATGCCTTTCTCAGACGCCTCTGGTTAAGAGTCATGTTGAAAGACAATGCCCTTATTGCTGGATGGACTACTTGTTTTTGACCTGAGAAAAAGGATTATGTAATTAGGCTTAATACTGACAGAAATAAATAAATATTTATTCAAATACAAAAGGGCAACAAGGAACTGACTGGAGCGCCGACTGGTATTTAGATTTGCGTTTACTTACATCTCAAATCCTTACTTGAGGTTATTTTTAATAAAGTAAACTCCATATTAACCACAAAATTGTGTTGTACGGTAATCGCAGATAGTCCAGAAAATGGACCAAAAGAATTTTTACAGTGATATTCATTTACAGCAGTCGTCTTTCACACGCAGTTATGACTTAATGGATTAAAACAAAAGTTGAATTATAATCAAATTACTCGCTGAGCAAAGCAATACATTTTATTATAAACAGCTAAAAAAGTGTAACGTTTCGCCAAGCAACTATGGCTTTCTCAGACATTATCCAGATGCCAAAATATAATCACACACCATGCACTCAAATTAGTGAGTTGGTAAAACTATGTTTTCAGTATGATATAACAAGCCCAGATAGGCGAACACGTCTCAAAACTATTTTTTTGTACATTATTCCATTAGCGAATAGATTAGAAGAAAGTTTGTGTGAAGTAGATAGGTGATGAACACTGATAATCGACTCCATTACTCCAAGACGCAACGTTTGAGTCATGATTGTTAAAAGCGTTAAACCAACTCAGGCTGAAGTCTCATTATGGTTCCAGCAAGAAGAAATAAAAAGATTTATGTAAATAAGATTAAAAATTTGATATATAACGATACCTTAACTCAAAATCTTGAAAATTGTTCCGTCTTTTGAGATGCATAGGGTAGCGTTCTTCTTTTCAGACATCAGTTTCCTCTACAATCTATGCAAACAAGCTTTAAGAGTTCCTCCAAATGCTTCCAAAGAATCGAATTTCTAGAATTCAAAAACTTTCTTTAACCGGCCTCAAGTGAAGAGATTCGGTCGTTGCTCGTAACGTCTGAATCTGAATATGGGACGTAGTACATTCTAAGTAATGACTTGATCCGACTTCGATCGATCGCATAATAGTAGAACTATTAATCTTTAAAGTGCGTTTTCTCAGGTTTCGAGAGCCTATTGATTTTTTACACCCGATATATATACCTGGTGCGTCACGGATCTTGGCTTTTTGGGCTATTTTTGAGACTTTAAGTCAAGCAGCTACTGCATCGTCACTATTTATCCTAGGATCATGGCTCATACCTCGTTCTCTTCAGAATAGAGCTGGCTTTCAAATGGTAACACTTGTATGCCCATACCATATACTAGGAGAGGGAAAATTGATGTCAAAGGGAAAAATTTGAGGGGAATTTCTTTTGTCCAAATTTGGGCCCCCCTGTGTGTACGTAGAGACCTCCAAAAAATCTTATAAATAGTACTTGGTAAACTAAGTGTGTGTACCAAATTTCAAGTTTCTATCTTGAATAGTAAGGGCGGAAGAAATTTTATCAGGAATTCCCGCCATGCCCAAAACTACCGCAAAACACCATGATCTCAGGGAAAAAATTTCCTGAGACATTCCTAATTACCGTAGGGCCATGTTTCGCCCATCATTCTCTTCAGAATAGAACTGCCTTTCAGACGGTATGACTCACGTGTCTCTATCATGTATGTAAGGCGGGAAAATCCCGACCAAAGGGATTTTTTGGGACTAAAAATCCCTTTTTTCAACTTTTGCCCTTCTGGACCCCCCTGTTTTTACGCAGAAATCGGAAAAAATCTGGTAAATACTACTCGGTGAACTGAATGTTTGTGCAAAATTTCAATCTTCTACGTGAAAAAGTAAGCCCGCAAAAAAAAAATTACCTTGTCCCATTTTTCCCTATATAAGAGTATATTTTTTAAACATTCCCTGAGACGGCCCTAATTACCCTAGAATAATAATTCGACCGTCATTATCTTTAGAATGGAACTACCTTTCAGACGGTATGACTCCCGTGTCTTCATCATGTATGTGAGGCGGGAAAATCACGAAAAACGGGGTTTTTGGGGTAAAAATATCCCTTTTTTAACCCTTTGCCCCTCTAGTTCCCGCCCTGTTTTAACACTGACATAGGAACGAAAAATCTGGTAAATACTAGTCGGTGGACGGAATGTTTTTGCAAAATTTCAATCTTCTACGTTCAAAAATAAGCCCGCCAAAAAATAATGAACATAGGCTTAAAAGGGAAAAATACATTTTAAGATTCTGACGTCATCACCTCCTATGTCTGGACGCAGGACGGTCTGAAATTATACGTAATGTCTTCTACAAAAGTCTCTGGACTTGAAAAACAAACAAAAAAAAGCGGACGAGAAAGCTCAAATAGGAGAGAAATAACGCAATGTACTATGAAAAACGCGTGTGGTACAAATTGTACCATGAGATCCCGAAAAGGTTAAACCTTGATGACGGAGAAACCAAAAGAAAGAGAGAAACGAAACTTTGCACGAAGCAACTATACAAAGGGGCACATTGGTAGACGTATTACTTGACATCGCCGGATGGACAGTGTTGCCAACCCAATGTAAAGTTATGATTTTTTTAAAAAAATAGAACGACCTAAATTGTATTTCATAATTGAATTCAACACTAAAAAGGAAGACGAAAGATATCCCACCCGCAGGTCAGTGTTGGAAACTTCTCGAGAAATAACGTTAAATATGTGTCACATTTTAACAACTTTTGCACACACAGGGAGTGAGCTACACACTAGTTTTGCACAATAATTTAGATATTGGCTAGAACGGTTCAAATTGACATCAAGTTTAGATGGGTCCGTTAAACGGTGTTAACATAACAGAAAAGACAAAAGTCGAGTTTGGATATGGTGCAATAACTCGAAAAAGGCCATAAGTACATATTACGGTTTAAAATTTATAGGGCAATTTGGTATGTCACAAGAACCATTCTCACATTTATTTGAAGTCGATAAGTCAACTACTTACCGAAATATTCGGAATTTTGTAAAAGCTGACAGCGTTACAAACTTCTACAGCGCAAAATTCTCAGCTTTTACAAAATTCCGAATATCTCGGTAAGCACGTGACGTATTGATTTCAAATAAACGTGAGAATGCTTCTTGTGACATGCCAAATTGTCTTATAAATTTTAAACCGAATGTACTTATGGCCTTTTTCGAGTTATTGCATCATATCCAAACTCGACTTTTGTCTTTTCTGTTATGTCAACACTGTTTAACGGACCCATCTAAATTTGATGTCAATTTAAACCGTTCTAGCCAATATTTAAATTACTGTGCAAAACTAGTTTGTACCTCACTCCCTGTGTGTGCAAGTTGTTTAAATGTGACACATATTTAACGTTATTTCTCGAGAAATTTGCAACACTGACCTGCGGATGGCATATCTTTCGTCTTCCTTTTTAGTGTTGAATTCAATTATGAAACACAGATTAGGTCTTTGCATTTTAAAAAATAAAACTTTATATTGGGTTGGCAACACTGTTCATCCGGTGATGTCAAATAATACGTCTACCAATGTGCCCCTTTGTATAGTTGCTTCGTACAAAGTTTCGCTTCTCTCTATCTTTTGGTTTCTCCGTCATCAAGGTTTGACATTATAAATGACGCACTCGGTATATATAGGGTGCGTAATTTATGTCAAGCCCTGATAACGAAAAAAAAAAAAACAAGATGAAGCGAAGTCAAATTTTGGACAAAGCAACTAGAAGATACGGGACACACTTGCACGTAATAGGCAACAACACCATTTCAACAGTGTTGCCAACCCAATATAAAGTTATGGTTTTTCAAATGCTACGTAAAGTTATTACAAATTTCAAATGTACATTTAAAGTCAAATGCTATTATCGTCATTTGACGCATTTCGAGTGAAAAGAACAAATTTATAAGTCAATGAGAAAGTGACTTTTCCAAAGGGCCTTATTTAAAAAAAAAAAAGTGCATAGATAACTACCACATCTAATTACGTAAATTATTTTTTGAAAAACAAAACTCATAATGGTATTTACAGTACTTCGATATCTTAAACCGCCTCAGGGATTTGATAGCTAATGTTAAAGTGGCAACATTGCTTAAAATAATGTAATTATAATAACTTGTTGGAATCATAACTACCAAACGTTGTAGCCTTTTATATAAAAGAAAAGGAGCAACAATTATGTTTAACAATTTTCCCAAATACGTAATTTTAAGCAGTATTGCCAAATTTATCATATCTCTGGAAGTGTTTAAGATACTGAAGTATTATAAACATTACGGTCTTCATGTTTCTGAAAAACAATCTGCGTAATTTGACGTGTTAATAATTTATGCAATTTTCAAAATACGTCCTTTCGAAACAAGTAAATTTTCAATTTCTTATTTTGTTGCTATTTATTGGTAATACGTCAAATGGTCATAATATTTGAAGCTAAAGTACATTCGATATGCCTTGGACATCCCTCCCACCTGCGTTATTAATATTGTAGCTTTCAGAAATGGTGGCTTTCGTATATTTGCAACATAAACAGTAAGTGTGGTATGGTTTGTTTTCGTTTAAATGTAAATTTGAAATTTTTAATAAACTGACGTAATGCCATTCGAAAAAAACAAATTTTATATTCAGTTTTCAACACTATCAACTTGGTGTTGTTGCCTAATATGGTGTTCCCGTCTTCTAGCTCTTTCGAGCAGTTTCGCTTCCCTTCCTCTTTTTTATCGGTTATCATGATCTGATATTATAAATGACACCTCTTTCTCTCTCTCTCATATATATATATATATATATATATATATATATATATATATATATATATATATATATATATAATATCCAACGCTCATAACGGAAAATCCAAAAAAAAGAGAGCAATGAAACTTTGTAGGGAGCAGGGAGAGGACACATGTATTAGGCATGAACAGCCAGTGAACAATATTGATAACCAAATATATACAAAGTTATCTTTTCAAATTGCACCACATCAGTTTCTTACAAATTTCAAATTACATTAATAAAAGACGAATATACAACACTTACTGTCCATTTTGCAAATTACAGACGCTACAGTATCACAAACATTGAAAAAGTACCAAACTTTGACGGATCCTACAATAGTAATAACGTGAGACGAACCAGAAAAACATATCGAATGTACCTTAGTGTTAAATACTACCGTCATTATTTTACATATTTCAAGTACGAAGGAACAAAATTCTGTGAAAATGGAAATTGGCCTTTCTTGAAATGCTTTGTTTCGAAAAACTCTCAAAAATTGCATATTTGAAATCAAAAAGAATGTAGTCGAACTGTTCTTTTTTCCGACGACAGTTGAACTCTTTTACAATGGATTTGATCAGCGCAAACCTAGTGATGGGCAGTGGGAATATTCCCGGTGGGAAGGAATTTAAAAATGGGACTATTCCCGGGTTTTTTCCCTGACCTATAAATTCCCAGGAAGGAATTTATTTTCATTTCTTTACTTTATCCTCCAAATTATAAGAACCATATGACTAATTACTTTATTTTAATATATTATGATTTACTTCTAAGTTTTTAAGGAGTTTGGAGGTTAAAAAATTTAAAATTATTTGACGGTACTTTATTTAACTAATAATACGGTTTTTAAGTTTCATTTCCATTTGCACTAAAAAGTAGGGTAATTGTTTAGTATTGGAGGCCAAATCTAGCAAAAAGTAGGATGATTTACGGAAGAAATGAGTTGATAGTGGTGTTCAAGTAGTCAAGAAAGTATCGAACACATTTTTTTAAGGCAGTAGGGGATTTATACAAAAGGGAAAGGTAAGTGGAAGTGATTTATGTGAGAAATGAAAGTCAATTGTTGGTAACGAAGATAAAAAACAACGTGCCATGCGGGACTCTAGCCCGTCTTCATTCGCTAACGCTCGCTTCGCAATGCTGTCTGAATTTAATATTGGTAACGTAATTTAACTTATGAAACCATAAAACAACCGTATCAGAATAGAAAATCGCAAAGATGTAGGTGCAAAAGCTGGCCCCCAATGCTAAAGAACAGCCAAAATTAGCAAAGTAATAATTTACAAATGATGAAAAGGAACCATTTTGTAGAATAATGTAGAGTTATGTAGAAATAGAGATGAAGTACTATTAATAAACCTTTAACCACCATTAGTAATAGACGTCGGTCTGTCTCCTCCCTCTGACTCGAATTTCTTTTACATGTGAATTAACGTATGGAATTTCAAGAAATAATTAGAATGAATGGTCGTGTACGGCAATGTTACGTGCTAAAATATAAAGATAAGTAAGTATCTTGCAAATTTTGTGAACACAAATATGTATGCGGAAATGTTGATAAATTGGTGAGACATGTATCTTCTAGCATTTATCCAATCTAATTGGTTTATAACATTTATAAATTTAATGCGTTTATAATATCAGTAATAGAGTCAAGTTGAGGACTTACACTTACATATAAATTTATACTGTTACCATATAATTTTTTCGCACATATATAATTGATAGAACATATTGTAAATAAATATACATTTATGCGTACTCTCTAAATATAGTAAAGTGTTAATAAAATAACATAGTACCGTTCAGAATATATAGATTTTAAGAATCCTCAGTGGACAACAATAATAATATGCTGTGATATAAAAATTAATTCAACTTTGAAATTGTAATATAGTAATAGAATGCAACTTTCTTTCTGATTGTTCATAAATTCCCGGATAAATTCCCATTTTCGGAATCTTCCCGGGAATATTCCCGAAAAATATCTTCCCGGGAATTTACCCATCACTACGCAAACCAAATTCATTATCTATAGTTCACTATGGAATATTATTCTATTCTGGAGATCTCTAAATAAATAAATTTCGATTTAAGCCAATCCTGAATCCAGGCATGTACTGAAAAATACGATTAAAAATAACGTTATTAGGAATCAGAATTTAAATACAAGTTATGGACTGAATTTTTGAGGTGGATTTTT
Source organism: Thermobia domestica (assembly GCF_964235325.1). Classification (NCBI taxonomy): domain Eukaryota; kingdom Metazoa; phylum Arthropoda; class Insecta; order Zygentoma; family Lepismatidae; genus Thermobia; species Thermobia domestica. The sequence continues at coordinate 60,137 of NW_027656477.1, forward strand.
GGATGTTATTGCTGTTTTTTTTATTAATATTCTTTTTTAATTTTTATATGTTTTACCCACAAGTACCCAGTGGCATCTTTCGCTTGGAAAAATTTCAACAACTCTAGTTAATACCCACTCTTATGGATAATTTTGCGTAAGATTCCACACTCTCTAAATCCTCAGTACCGAGCTCTTACATGCACTTACAAAAAGTCTGCTCTCTCTTTAAAACACCTACCAACATATGACCGGCCAGGTTGGAATTCCCATGTTTGGCTGTTAATTTTGGCTCCAGAAATGGATTTAGTGGTTAGTAAGAACAAATACTTAACTCTGCAGATGGCAGTGGTTTGAACAAAAGTTAAATCCAAGTCTTAATCGAACCGTAGATCAAGATGAAGTCGTGCGCAGGTTGCTTTCGTACTTATCCACCATCCCTGACGCGTCAGCCGTGGAGGCGTAAAGAGTATGTATGAATACCAACACAAAATGTTAAGAATTCCTGTAATAATTTATGTAAGAAACGTGGAATAGATAACTGAAAAAATAAATACATAGGATACATTTTACCTAATCAGTAGTTAATTTACATTTTACATCTACTTACGTGTATCATTTTACTAGTATACTTCTATTGATACATAGGTTTCAATATATTTTCAGAACCTTTTAGCCCATTTAATATGAAATAAAAAAAGGAAGAATTAATTTAAAATGGAATTATATTTTTATCGCCGGCCGATATCAAGATTAGTGGTGCACGACCACATAGCACACATTGATTCACTAAACACCCCACTACCTTTCACATTGATCACAAGGGGACTTTGGGATGGATTTGGTGTATTTCCAAAGAGAAGAAAGCCTTTTGATTTTGTCTTCTTATTCTGACGATGATTTTCTGGCTCTATACTGGTTACTTTGGTTTGCATCTTTCCATTTTGAAGTTTGTGATAAAATGACTTGATATTAGATAAATTGATAAAACAACAAATGGATTTGTCCTTTGAGATAACTTATACTATCTTATCATAAATATTGACGTGGTTGACTGCGAGGATTAAATTTTCTTATTGATCAAACATGTACGTAATAGGTTTTTACGATGTGCGTTCACATGACTTTAGGTAATCTGCATTATTTTGGCATATGTTCACTGATTTTCACTAAAATATTTATGCATCGTAAACATTTGCATAGTTAATTTTACACCACTTCGGGCGATGGTTTGTTAAATCAGAGATTTCCTTGACACGCGATTCAGATATTGGTTCATTTACTTAACCATGGCGTCGCAATGCCAATCTTCCGCGCCTCCGACACCAAGTGTTCGTCTTCCTACGCCTATTAATTGTAGTGCGTAATATTACAATATTATTAGAAAACGTTCATTTGTAAATAATATATGTACTGTTAAGTTTTATACCTATTTACAATTTAATCAAAACAATCCAAATACCGAAACAATAGAAATAAACATAGATGGCTTCAAGTATTAAGAAACTATTTTTTAAAGATCATAGCCACTTCACGTCTCTTTGTTTCCTGTGCACATAAGGCAAGTCATCACGGTGAAGCGTTGCCAACACGTTTAAAAAAGACAGCACAATAATATAAGGTTTGCGTGAACGTATTGTGTATAGAGCCTTCTTCCACTTCAGATGGGGTTGACTGAGGAATTTAAAATGGAATGGGTCCGAGGGAGGACACACGCTCACAAATGGCACGCGGGAGGGACGATGATCCTCATCGAAGATTATCAGAATTCTGAAATCTTGAGATATTCCTCTTCTTAAAATATATTTTTCTGATGATTATTCCTCTTATTTCTTGCAATAATAAATCTTGATATATTATGGTTCGTTAACACTTTACACAAAGGTAAATGGGCTATTTATTTTTATGGGCTATTCATCTTAAATGGCTTTTTTTATATTATACAAGATAATATCTTTGTTCATAACACAATATCTTAACACAAATGGAATAACATATCGATTATATATTATGTTTTCATTTTATATAACCTATATATAATTTTTGTATTATATTTGTTCATATTAAATTACCTATATAGCTTGTACACCATTATATAAATCATAAAATTTCAGCATATATATATATATATATATATATATATATATATATATATATATATAATATGCATATGCATGTGTCTGTGTCTGACTCGTGTTATTATATCTTAAACTAAATATTTCCATAATATTACAGTAAGTATATATATTATTGAACACTTTAAAGAAAATCAAATGTAAAATGCAGAACTAAATATTTTTAATAACATATTATTTTCATTATTCAAACATTCAAAATACAGCATTTAAACGACAAAATATCAACTTACTAATTAATTCCAAACATTATGCAATAATACAGTAATATGAAAATACGAAATAAATTTTCTTATTAGTAAATAAATTTTCAAAACATATTACATATTAAACACTTTATTTTCAACATAGCATTGAATAATATACTTTTGTCGAGATTTAATAAAAATTTCATCGGCGCATTCAAGATCCACAGCTAAATTTTTACAATGTAATAATTCAGTTTTGCTTCTCTTTCCACTCGACATGGTCTGCCTTGCTAAGTTTTAAAGATAGCTACCCACAATTAATCATTTTTCCCTATCCCGAGATGAGACCGAAGATAGAACATAAGGTTACAATCTAAAATAATAAAGAATGGGACTGTACCAAAATTGCTTACTAAGAGTTTTAAATAAATATTGTATTACCCAAAATACATGGGGGAAATCCTCATCTCTAGGACTTCGCATACAGCTTAACTAGTTTTTCCATTACTTTGGAAAAAAGTATCAACGGCCATCTAGAGCTCGTAAAGCTGGTCACAGATGCCTGCTTATATCATATCAACTTTTTTTACATATGTATTTCTTGGACTTGTTCATTCAATAACACATAAGGATTTTTAAATTTACTAACTCATATTCTAATACATCAGTTGAACAGATTTTTACAATACAAGAAATTCAAATATTTATCAACATCCAACAATTTTTCTTGAATTTCGTTTATCCGTTTATCATTACTTCTTGACTTAACCTTTAGAGACAAACATACAGGTACTGTGGTTAGTATATCGCAAAGAAGAGTTTCAACACTACTTTCTAAATCTGAATGTTTAAACTCACTTGAAATTACATCGTGATACTTTTCAGAACTGTGTTTAACAGCTAAATCTAACCAAATCTTTCGAGTTGATTTCGTAGGTTTCCACACTTTAAGTCGGTCTACAGAGTGCGAGCCCATCGATTTACCAGTTAAAGGATCTAACAATTCGAATACCTTTTCTGAATTTGATGGTTTATTAACACAGAGATAGGGTCTTTTAAACACATTAAAGAACTTCGAAATTTTCTTATCTGTGGCTGAACTTAAATTTGTCATTTTTAGAAAAAACAAATCATTCACCTTTATTTTGTGTTTACTCTCCTGTTGTGAGTTGTACCTCTCATTTCGCTTTCGAATCACTTCTTTTCTTTTAAAATCTGCCATTACCAGTTTATTGTCCCAACTTTCACTATCATTTTCGCTTGTATCATTCGTAAAAATACCAAAATGTTCGAAGATAGTTTTTTCAGCCTGAATGTTCAAATATAAACTGGCGGGATTCGCTCTAAGACTACTTGAGATTGAATAATTTAATAACACAACAATTTGCGGTTTAAATTTCTCCCAGGAACCATGATCATCCTTACAAAACAATCTAAATAGCCTGTTCGTTTTCCCGATGGATTCTCTCGACTGCGTTCGAGGCTGGATGGTACGGTAGAATGGTTGCATAAAATATTTTAACACCATACTCTTCCATCTTCTGCTTGAAGTTTTTAGAAATAAAACAACTACCATTGTCCGCCAATATAGCGCAAGGTATTCCTAGATGCACAAAGTACAATGATTCTAAACATTTAACAACACATTTCGTAGTAGCATTTCGAATCGGATAAAGGACAAGGTAGCGAGTGAAAACGTCCATGACTGAAAGTATATATTTACATTTTGAAGGAGATGGCACGAGAGGTCCAATGATATCAATTGAAATCAGTCTTCTAGGACCTTTCACCTGTATGGTTTCTAAATGTCTAGCTGGGGGTCAGGGGTCGACTTTAGTTCGTTTACACTCGAGACAGTCATTAATATAGTTCATGACGTCTCGCTGCATTGATTTCCAATAACAAATTTCACTGAGAAAACTTACTTTTCTTTCACATCCGAAATATCCACGGTTATTATGCATTTCTTCAATTACCAAATTTACTAAAGAAGGTGGAATGCACATCATCCAGCTGTTAGGAAAGTGAAAATTCTTATACAGCAAAATTCCGTTTTCCAATTTATAGAATTTCTTTACATTTCTATTTTTCATGTTACTGCAAGGATCGTTCGGTTTTTCTAAGAACTTGATAATTTTATAGTATACAGAATGTTCCTATGTTTTTCGGTTTACTCTCCTGGTGTGAGATTTCTGAAGAATGAAGGGAGGACTTCCAGATTCTTTGTCCAAAATTTCACTGGGAGGGGCCAAAACTATTCTTGACAGAGCGTCACTGGCAACATTCTCACTTCCCGAAATGTGCTTTATTTCTAAATCAAATCACTGTAGTTCGAGACTCCACCGAGCCAAACGGGAGGTCCAATGGCCAATTTTATTTAAAAACACTAATGAGTTATGGTCTGTGTAAACTTTCACATGGTGGCCATATAACAAATGTCCCCATTTGCGTATTGCAGTTACAATCGCGTACGCCTCTAATTCAGTAATAGTGAAATTTCGCTGTGCACTATTCAAGTGTGTACAAGTGCAAGTATGTGTTTTTCCCCATTGACTTCTTGAAATAATATACTTCCGACCGCTACTAACGAACTATCAGTCACGAAACAAAAATCGTGATCTAACAACGTATGATTTAACAACACCTCTTCAGCTAAAGATTCTTTAAATTAACAAAAGTCTGCTCACACTCGTCGGTCCAAATCCACCTTTTATCCTTTTTCAAGAGTTCAAACAACGGATTGGCTAGTTGAGCGAAATAATATACAAATTTGGAACACCATTCAAATAAACCTAATACTCGCTTTAGTTCCTTTACATTCCTGGGACGGGGCAATATTCGAATTGTTTCTACGTATGATGGATTCTTTTTCACGCCTTCAGGTGTGACTACGAAACCAAAAAATTCGAAAATCGTGTTGCAAAATGAAGATTTCTTTAAATTTACAGTTATGTTAGCTTCTTCTAATTTCGTAAATAACAAATTCAAAATTTGTAGCTGCTCATTAAAAGAAAACTTGGTACTGATATATCATCAATATACGTAACTAATTTATCAAGTAATGCATGATCTAACACAACCAAGAGACAAGCCATTAATCCTACACCTCCATTTGCGTATCCGAAAGGGATGAATGTAAATCTATACATCTTTTCGTTCCAAGAGAATGCTGTGTAATCTCTACAATTTTCAGAAATTGGAACTTGCAAGTAACTTCCTACCAGATCAATATTTGTTACATACTTTGCACGCTGGAACTTCAACAAGTCATTTATTTTATTTATTTTTAATTGTTTTACATGGGAATTCGGAACTGTTAAATCAACTACTACACGCATCTTACTAGTATTTTTCTTTGAAACAGAAAATTGGGTGAGAATGAATTGATACACAAGGTTCTATTACTCTATATCGTAACCACTCATCGATTTGTGAATCAATATCTTCTTTGAATTTGTATGGTAATGTATATTGCCTTTTAATACCTCAATAGCATACTCAAATTTATTACAACGTCCGGGAATATTTTTAAAAATTTTCCTGTTTCAACAACAGTTTGAACAATTTTTCTTTCTCAAAATCAGACAGTTTCGCTTCCATAACTTTTTCCCGTATTTCTGAAATTGAAAGAAATTCACTTTCCGTTTGACTATCATTTATATTACAAACTGCAACTCTAACGATTTACAATGCGATTTCTCGATCTCGCTGTCAATCTCTGAAATCTGTTCTGAATAATAATCGAACAAAAATTTATCTTCATTGGCAATTTCTAAATTTAAAACTTTTATTTCTTTTTTGTCTCTGCAAGAATTTCGAATTTTATCATAAGCTTGGTTAGAAAGAACAAAATGATTGATCCATTCTTTTTCTAGTTTACGCTTTTCACTTACCAAATTATTTACTATGGGACATTCTACATTTACCTTTCCAATCTCAAATAAATATTCCGATTCATCATCACTGTCGCTAACAATTACATTAGTTTCATTATCAGCTTGAGACCCAAAGTTTATCTTTTGCTGTATATCACTTTTAGTTAAATTTTAGTAACTTTGACATTGTCAACTTGACCACATAGCATACGTACGTTAACCACTTTCTCTTCTTTCTCAACCGTAACAGAATTGCTACCAAAATCTATTTTCGCCTTGGATTAAGTAATGAAATTTCTACCCAATAAGCATTCAGCGTTTAAATCGGAAACAACTAGCACACGTACGTCAAAACAAACTTTCCCTATTTCAATACACAATATCGTTGCACTTTGCACCTGTTTCTTTTTCTTATCTGAAAAATCCACCAACAAAACATGTGGGGCTGGTCGCAAGTGAGCATGGGAAATTATTCACGCTGTCCGTTTCCATGCCTCTAAAGACAAAAGACTAACGGATGCTCCAGAGTCACACAAAGCTACTATTGGTTGATTTAAAACCTGTACCTTTATCTCAGCTGACTTACATTGACTATTGAACTTTTGGTCTTCATCGCTACTTTCAGATGAATCGATGTCCCAGCTTACTACATTAACTACATTTTTTCCAATCACAACAAACTCGCATTGGAAATCATATTTGAGTGCATTTCCACTTTGAGTACCTTGTTTACCATTTACATTACCAACTCTGCCAACCGCACTCGCGTTGGAGAGTGACATTAGTTTAAATTTTGATCTTTATTTTGTGGGAACGTAGCTCTTGGGCTATAGTATGGAAATTGTGGTGCAGATTGACCATATGTAGGCATTGACTGTGCTCGGTTCATACCTTCATCATAATTATTATTTACAAAACTAACTCTTTTTTTCTGATTCGAAATTTCATTATCATGATTACCTTTATAGTTATTGTAATTCTTACCTTGACCCTGATTACGATCATTACTCCCCGCATGACTATTCTTACCTTTCTTCCAATAAAACCTTTTCTTGTTTGAATTTCTCTCGTGATTCGGTCCTTTGAGCTTCCCTTTATTTAAATTTTCACGGTTTTCATTACTATAATTTCCCTTTTTACTATACTTCTCATGGTTGTCTTTTACTTCATCTATCTGATTAACACGTACAGTCCTACCGTGGAAATTGTTCCTATCATTAATGTTTCTACTATCATAATACAACGCTTCAAGATTTTGTATGGAAGTTAAAAATGAATTAAAATCTATATTTCGGAACAACGCCAATTGTCGTCGGTAAGAAATGAGAATCAGCTGTTTAATCGTGTTTACAATAAAAGTTTCCGGTATACCAGATGACAAACCACGCATCTTATTGAATCTTTTATAAACAAAGTCAGTAACAGTACCGTCGGTTTTTGGGTTAAACGCTTGAGATTGCAACACCGATAATTTACTCGCAATAACTTGTTCGGAAGCAAATTGAGCTTCGAATTCTTTAGTAAAGTCCTAGAATGAACGAAATGTACCTAATTTTGACTTGTACCACTCACGAGCATTACCGGTAAAAATAAATCTTATTACATCTAAGTATTGGGATTCAGGTAAATCTACAGAATGCGCCCCGTGCTCAAACTGCTTTAACAATGAAGTTGATGACCCATCATCTTCTAAACCTGAAAACTTTGGAAACATTTCAATGTCACCGTGACGTAATTTTCGCCGTTTAGCATTTTTCACATCGCCCCTATCTGACTTTCTTACTTTGATTCGTTTTTTCAAGTTTGTTATCTAGCTTGATGTCGGGGAACTAGAATCCATTTGGTTACAACTACTACTTTCTTCCTTACTACACTTTGACTTATAACTACTCCTATCATCGCTCGATACACTTGATCTACGCGAATTACGTTCACTCTCTTTGTTAGCGCTCTCAACTAAAGAAGTTAACCTCGCTTGAGTGTCGTCCACTTTTATTTCCAACCCTGAGAATCTATCACTTATTAAAGCAATGTCTTGATTCATATTGATTACATCAATACCTTGAGAAATAGTATTCTGTGACAAACTATCAACCCTACGGTGCAATATGTTGACATTTCTTTCTAACTTATGAGCCGTGTCACTCAATGCTACTAATATCTTTTCTTTATTTTCTAAATTACTTTCAATGCTTATTACAGACTCCTCGATTGATCCAATATTTTCTAATGCACGGTCCACCTTTTGCTCACATCTACCCAAATCAACCGTAAATCCTCAAGTTCTTTAGTTTTTCCCCATATTTTCTCACATTTATCATTTACCTTCTCACATTTCTCGTCTATTTCCTTAGATATTTGTTCATATCTACCCGCACATTTTTTCCTTATTATTTCTAATTGTACCTCGAGTTTATCGTCAATTTGTTTTTTTGTGGCTTCACTGATTTCTAACATCTGACTTTCAAAAGATTCATTAATCTTTCCTATTTTGCTTTCTAAAGCTTCGCGTACCTTATTAGCTTGTTCACTATCTTCAACTATTTTATTTTCCAAAGATTCGCGTAAAAGTTGCATTTCATCTTTATTTGCTTTAATTGCGTCCAACAATAACTTGACATTACTTTCATCCATTTTGCACGACTAAACAAAAATTCTAAACACGAGTCAGACTTATCTTTTATTTTATGTTTCTAAACATAAATCACTACTTTCAATTTAACGGTGCAGAAATTCTGTCGTTCTGTCATTCATATGACCGGCCAGGTTCAAATTCCCGTGTTCGGCTGTTAATTTTGTGTCCAAAAATGGATTTAGTGGTTAGTAAGAACAAATACTTAACTCTGCAGGTGGCAGTGGTTAGAACAAAAGTTAAGTGCAACTCTTAACCGAATCGTAGACCAATTGAACTCGTGCGGATGTTGCTTTCGTACTTACCCACCATCCCTGACGCGTCAATCATTGAGGTGTACAGATTATGTATGAATACCAGCACAAAATGTTAAGAATTCCTGTAATGATTTCTGTAAGAAACGTGGAATAGATAACTGAAAAAATAAACACATAGGATATATTTTACTTAATCAGTAGTTAATTTACATTTCACATTTACTTACTTGTATCTTTTTACTAGTATACTTCTATTGATACATAGGTTTCAATGTATTTTCAGAACATTTTAGCCCATTTAATATTAAATTTTAAAAAAAGATGAAGAATTAATTTAAAATGGAATTATATTTTCATCGCCGGCCGAGATCAAGATTAGTGGTGCACGACCACTTAGCACACATTGATTCACTAAACACCCACTAACTTTCACATTGATCACAATCGGATTTTGGATGTTACGATGTGCGTTCGCATGACTTCAGGTAATCTGCATTATTTTGGCATATGTTCACTGATTTTCACTAAAATATTTATGTCGAGAAACGGCATTGACCATCGTAAACATTTGCATAGTTAATTTTACAACACTTCGGGTAATGGTTTGTTAAATCAGAGATTTTCTTGACACGCGATTCACATATAGGTTCATTTACTTAACCATAGCGTCCCAATGCCAATTTTTCGCGCCTCCGACACCAAGTGTTCGTCTTCCTACGCCTATTGATTGTAGTACGTAATATTACAATACTATTAGAAAACGTTCATTTGTAAATAATATATGTACTGTTAAGTTTTATACCTATATACCATTTAATTAAAATAATCCAAATACCAAAAACAATAGAAATAAACATTGATGGCATCAAGTATTAAGAAACTATTTTTTTAAAGATCATAGCCACTTCACGTCTCTTTGTTTCCTGTGCACATAAGGCAACTCATCACGGTGAAGCGTTGCCAACACGTTTATAAAGACAGCACCATAATATAAGGTTTGCGTGAACGTATTGTGTATAGAGCCTTCTTCCACTTCAGATGGGGTTCACTGAGGAATTTAAAATGGAATGGGTGTGAGGGAGGACACACGCTCACAAACAATGCACATGCACTTGCGCGTTCTATTATAAGAAACATTGTATATTAACACAATTGAATTCGAACTGACCAAGCAACAACTATCTGGTTTGTACCATTAAGGTCTGAAATTATCATAAACAATAGAACTGTATTGTGGAGACTGACGTGATGAATACAAAAGACCATGTTAGTGTTCAGACTTTGGAAATCTATCATTACGTTTCAAGCTTTTGGCGTATCAGAAAAAAAATCTTTTAGTTCACATAGCCTTTCCGCAATTTTTCCAACTCCATGAAATTTTCGAACTTGAAGCACTGCATACATCTAATGGGCTAAATCAAGATCATTTCCTGCTAAATAAATGAAACTATGAAAATTGTAAGTTAAATATTCTTTACCGTACTTAGATCCAAATTCCGGTACGTAATACCGAAGCACCTGTTACCATAATTACGTTTCTCTTATCGCCGGTTAAAAGGGGATAATCATATTACGTCTGGAACTCACATATCAAGATTAACAGAAGTTCCAACACTGACAACAATGAATGTCCAACGCTGGAAGAAGAAGAAGTTCGAGATACATAGTTGCCAGTTCTACTGATTTTGCAGATCTCCTGCTTTTTCCACGTTCTACTGATCTACTGTGAAAGAAAATGAAAAGTGAACAATCTCCTGCTTTTACCTTACTTCGAGAAGTTAAAGAAATATATTATTATTAATAATGAATTTTCATATTTTTCCTTACATAAAAAAGGAAATTTCTCTGTTTGCATACACAAAGCTCTCTAGAGCGTAGGATACAAATGTACGTCATCTTCTATATGGATGATGGTTGGCGATCTTTATGACTTACTGTAAGATTTACGAGTAAGTGTTGTTTTGTTTGGGACTTGGGTTGGAAGCAGAGTAAAGTGAGGGATATGCTGGGGGACGTCGTTACCCCACTTCCAAAAATATCTTTGCGTCCCCCACTTCCTAAAAAATTTACAGTAAACAAACATTGGCAAGGAGGACGCGTTATCATGCGTCACCCTACTATTTCAGAACCATTTTTATCCCTGGTTGGAAGAGTAGCTTAGATCACTTCTCCGCGATCGTCAGCTCTTATTTTGAAGTAATTAAAATTCAAATTTATGTTCTGTAGTCTATGTATTGTTTTATTTTGAAATTAAAGTAATAATGAATTGTGGACCTCTTGTTTTGACCGCTATCCCCTTAACACGAACTACCAAAGGGGTAATTTTGACCCCTCACCGTCCTTCGTTATCTTTTAATTTGAACATTAATTAAAATATGTAAAACATATTGCACCACTTTTCTTCTCTCTAACCAGTGTGATTATATCCTAAATACTATTTCAATTATTTTTTGTTTTCTTTAAAAATGATGATTTACCTAGAACTACCACGGGGGTCATTTTGACACCTACCTATTTACTTTGAAAATGAAAATGAAATCTTAGAGTTTTACATCCCACGTTTATGCCGGCTAGGTTAATTGCGACGGTGATGATGAGAAAGGAACGGAATAGTGCAATCAACAAAGTGGGAGGAAACAGGCAAACCTCGAGAAAACCCACCACAAATTTAACTTCCTATTTCCTACCCTCGATAAGAATGCCTTTTTTGATTTTTGTTTATACTTTTTATCAAGGTGTATTATTGATATCCCTGAAGCAATTTTGAACCACTATTGATTTGTGGTGGTTGTTTGAAGAACGTGTTTCAGTGTTTGCGAATGATGGAGTCTTCAGGTGGTAAACGATATGCAGCAGCAGCGTTTCTAGCACAGTTACAGGGTATTGACGATAGTGCTATTGGTGATGAGGACAGTAACAGCTGGATTGAAAAGGAAGATGTTACAAACCTTGGAAAATAAGATTTTTCCAGTAGTTATGACAAAGGAGTCAAATATACTGATTCTAATAGTAATGATTCAAGTGAAGAATATGAGCAAGGGAATTGTACTGAAATTACTGGTAGACCAAGTGAACTGAGGATCAGACTGTGTGGACGATAGTAGATGTAAACAACAAGACATGCGGAAGATTAAAAGAACATAATATAGTTCGTATCAAACTAGAACAAACATCACTCCTTATACGTAATATGGATTATGCTTGTGCAAGTGCGTTCAGACTGAGTGTAACAAATACTCTACTGCGAAATATAAAGTATACAGAAGTTGATGTTCGTCGAGTTTTAGATGATCCTAACTGGTCAGTTTTTGTCGATGAGTTTGATGCAATTATTGTCTTACTGTATTTTCGTGGAGCAACCAGGGTGAAGAGCGTTAAGTGTAAAGTGTGTCTGGTCTGGAAAGCTTGAGCTGCAGCTTCTTTCGGAATGTCATGTCCAGAAACAGGTTTCAAGAAATAATGAGATTTAAAAGGTTTATCTCAAATCTAAGAGGAGCGAAAGACGTAATCTTATATTGGTTTTACTTATTTTCTATAACCAGTAATGAAGATTTGGATATGTCTTTTCATTTAGTGTCAACTGATGAAGACAGTGAAAATGAAGACTGAGAATGTCCTTATTGTAACGGAACATTTTCACGTGAGAAAGGAGGCGAAAAATGGATCCGTTGTATTCAGTGTAGCTCTTGGTGGCATGAACTATGCACGAGTACTGACGACTACAAGCAGCTTGTGTGTGATTTGTGTTTGGAACATTAGAATAATCACTTTCACATTGAATTTGACGTGAACACTGAACCGCATTGGCGGCATTATTTTTTTATTTCCCCTCTTCTTTAACTACATCTTTTCTAATGTTTTTTTCAAAGCATCCATTCCATATTTCATTGAATATTTCTAGCTTTGTTTGTAGGCGTATGCAATTTCATGTTTCCTTTGTAATTTGTAGCACACATGTAGGCTATTCTGCAATTTCCATGTTCCATTTCTAGATAATCTCTACAAGAATGTGTTTTATGCTTTAGAATGTAGACCAAACATGTTTATTTTTTTCTATTGTAGCATGTAAGAGGCCTTAATAGTTGTAGCATATTAACATGTAAGAGGCCTCTGTTTGATTACATGCCTCATTATAACTTCTTGTTCTTGATTTCGGCAACAAAGTCTTGCACATTATGCCCTTACATAATGTGTTCTTAATATCGCACCGGGGTGCGATATTATGCACAGTTGTTTTCAACTCGGAAAATCGTAGACTTTTGTTTAAAACGTTAACTACAAGTATGTAATGTATTGAAATCCATTCTAGACATCACACGAGTTGGCAAACACTCCATCCTTTGCCTTGTCCTTGTTCTGTTTTCATTTTCAACTATTTCTGCTTTGCTACGTACGAAAAGAAAATGGGTGCGATATTCGGCACCTCTCTCCTATTTAATATTTTAACGCATCCATAATTTGCCGTGTTACGGTCCCGATGCACTTCCATGTATTTAGTTTTCTCTGCATTTACTTCTTAACCCTTGTCCCTGCAAGCTTTTAATAAGAACTCTGCATTTCTTTCTATTGTTCTCATATCATACCCTATTAAATTTATATCATTAGCGTACGCCATATCCTGGTGAACACCGTTCAGCTCTAGGTCCTGGTTGTTATCTTTGATTTTCGTTATAGCGATTTCTAGGACAAAATTAATAATAATAGCGACAACGCATCTCCTTGTTTCAGGCCATTCTCAACTTGAAAGCTCGTGGCCCAAAATTTTCCTACTCGGGCTTTACTTTTTGATTCATTTAAACATGCCTTAATCGATCTAATTAGCTTTTTCGGTATTCCAAATTCTGTAAGAACGTTATACAATGTTTCTCTCCTAACCGAGTCGTAAGGCTTCCTAAAATCAATGAAAAGATGATGTACCAGGCTACTGAATTCCCACTTCTTTTCGAGTATTTGGCGAATGGTAAATATTTGGTCGATATTTGATCTATTTCGTCTAAATCCACACTGATAATCTCCAATAATTAAATCTGCGTATAGGGTCAATCTTGCTAATAGAATGTTTGAAAGGATTTTATAGGATGTTGACAGAAGAGAGATGCCTTGATAATTATAACATTCAGTTTGGTCGCCTTTCTTATGGATTGGAACAATGATTGATTCTTTCCACTCTTGTTGCAATTTTTCCTTGTTGTAGATAAGGAGAATGAGTTTGTGTATCTTGATCCACAATTTTTCGCCTCCAGCTAAAATTAACTCAGCCGGAATTTCATTTACATTCGGAGATTTGTGTTTCTTTAATTACTTTATAGCGATTTCTACTTCTATTCGATTGGGTTGTGGAATATACGGTTCTGAGGTGTATCTCCATTTCTCCACGTACATTAGTTTTGGGCTGTGTGTTAAGCAAATCTTCAAAGAAATCTGTCTATCTATTTAAAATGCTATCTGTATCAGTAAGAACTGTTCCATCAGCTTTCTTTAATATAAGCACGAGGTTCATAGCCTTTCTTAAATTCGTTGATCCCTTCTTACATATCCCGAATGGTTTTTACTATTATCTTCAAGTTCCTAAATTTTTGCTTTTAAAAAATCGCGTTTCTTTGTTCTAAAAGTTTTGGAAGTTTGCCGCTTGATGTCTACGACATTTTGTGTAGTTATTTTATTCGGATTTTGTAACCAACGTAATTTTGCCCGTTTTCTCTTCTCTGCTACTTCGAACCATGGTTTGTTCGTATGTATTTCTGCGTGTCCCAATTTTTCTTTTGAGCGAGGATGTTTCGTAAGCAAAGTAGAGAATTCAATTGCTGGAATATTTTTCACCGTAATCTTAAGGTTACATCTGTTAACTAAAAAGTATATGACATGCGTCAGATTTCCGTAACGATTCCTGTAATGTTATTGAGATTATCATCATTTTGCTCAAAGAGTATTGTTGCGTCATACATAATTGATATTCTTTCTTCATAGTTTTGGGGAAGTCATTATATATATTATTATAAAACAATTTTAACGTGGTTGCCTAATTAGAAACATGCCAATTATAAATATGTATGTATTCAGATTTCAGAGTGTGTTCACGGCAGTGATTTGTAATACTGATATATACTGCTACTTCATCTACATCGGCCTAATATATAATATATCATACTCTACAACAGTTGATCAGATTCATTTACCGTAATATGAGTTTCATCTCCCTTCTCTAGAATAAGCCTCAAATCTACTCACCTCCCAATGTTGAAGACAACCAATGGCGTATTTAGGATTTTGTTTGGAGGGATTATGCACAACACAAGGAAGGAAGTGGGCAATTGACCACCTGAGTTCGCGAATTAAATATATTTTAATTTATGCATAAATTGAAGTTATAATGGCAAGAATTGCAGACCAATAAATCCTATATATGATATGATACAAAAATTAAGGATTGAATCTAACCCTTTATTCTATTCATACAAGAAAAAGGAAGCATCCTCTTGGCCTTCTTAATTTCCCGGGCTAATTATTCCCCCTTTTGATTTTCTTTAATTGAAACATTTCCTTCTTTTAAAAATAACTAACCGGTATAATTTTTCTTTTGTTATAATAACCAAAGTCCTGCCATGTTGATATCCGAGCAAGTTGGTGTGGAACATCAGTTTCACTTATCAACTTCTGTTAGTTTTGGTGTTACTGATGACGGCCGACTTGAATCACAACTGACAACGGTCGATAAAGTATGATAGGCGAAACGAAAGGAAGTAACGTCAAGAAAAAGAAAGAGAAAAGTAGAAAGTTGAAAGAAAGAGCAAAAGAAGGCAGTTCTTATATGAAATGAAATTTGACAAATACAGTATTATTCTGAACAAAGAGCATAAGAAAATGAAAGTAAATGACATTCTTAGAAATGGTAGGAAGGATTATTTTATACGTGGAATGCGGAAAACTAACAAATTTATTTCGGGGGGAGCTTGAGCCTGATAGCCTCTTAAATACCCCACTGAAGACAGTTCTGCTCCCCTGATCCTTCACAACATTGTTTTACAACTTCATAAATATTTTGAACATCGCTTATATATATATATATATATATATATATATATACAAAATATGGGAACGGTCTTACCCGTTCCCTGCAGTGTTGAAGATAGATTTGCGTCAATGCCTTACAGGAAAAAATAAATCAATATTTCAGAAGCAAAAATGTATTTCACTTAAGTATTGTAAGACGTTGTTCGAAAAAAAAATCCTTATGTAGTGATAACAATGGTTTCAGTTTCATATACAATCATTACCAGTACAATCCATCACTCTTAAAGAGAAATTAATATGGATAGAAGTAAAACTGATTTTAAATGCCGCTCATTATAGATTTGGAACTACTTTTTTACAAGACTATTTACAAAAGCAACCATTTTTAATAATAATGTTGTTACTGTTTGTGCAATATATCATTACCTTCATTATACATTATCTTGACATAAATAATGATATATTGTCGAAACGGAACTACACTATTATTCAAAGTAGTGGTTTTGGTAAGATTTTGTTTTATTAAAAATGTATTATTGTCGAGAAGGAAGCTTAGCTCAAACGATCTTGATCGTATTAAACCTCTAATATCTTATTATCAAGATAACAATCTACAGTTATAAGATGATTCTATCTAACACTTAATATACAATCATAATGTATTTGCAATAACATTGACTTTGAATTACTAAATTCTTGAACCTGCATGATCCTTCCTGGTGGAAAAAAAAAACTTTTTCATTAATCCTCATTCTATACTACCTAACACGTAAAATTACAAAGTTACAATTCATGATTTTATCTCTTCACCAGTAGGGCTCTGTGTTACTTATGAGCATCTAATTAATCATAAGCAGACAACATACAAAACAGTTTATAGTGGTATTGTCTAATGCTCTACGTCTTAGACTTTAAAACCTTAAATCTGGGTTGGTGAAGTGACAAGGAAGCAATAATAGAATCTTGTAAAAGCTAAAATAATCTTTCGTCCTTTTATTTTATTTATTATTTTTTTTTTTGGAAAACAAAGGTTGGTCATAATTCTCTCGGTGCTTAAATTAACAAAACCATTTAATCAATCACACACAGAAAAATGTATAAAATTTCTAGAAAGAATATATTTTTATTTTATGCAAGATTCCCAAACATTCTGCAGGTGTGGTACTAAAAGGAAATTGCTTTCTTTCTTTCTGACAAACCAAATTTCCCGAAGAAAGAAACTTACCTTCTCTGTGACCGATATTTTACCTCCTGGAGCCAGTGCCAAATTAACTCCTTAATCTTGCTTTCGGTTTCCTCCCCATAGATCCTTTTGACTGCAGCTGTAAAACAAATAAATAAATGAATATTTTTTTTCAGTAAGATATAACAAAAAAGAGGCAACAGTTTTAAAGATTATTCATAAAACAACATATTTTACAGTGAATGTGTAAGTAAACAACTTTCCACTAGCTACTAAATCTAAAAATATGCCAAATAACTCTTATATTTCTCTGCAATAATAACTATTTCTAATACTTTATTTAAAGCAGCAGAGATAAAAGAAGAAAATTGACTATTTCATTAAAAACTGAGTAGCATAACTAACAATAAATGAAGACACAGTTGAAGTTTGAAATACATACAAAAATTATAAAATTTCTACCTTTACGTATCCAATATAGCTATGTTTCTTATCAAAGTTTCAATCCATAACTTGTAGGCCTACCTTCTTCAGTGCTGAAAAGCAACATTGTTTTACCTCTTAACACTCTGTGGTTTGGTGAACGAAATTTATAAATGAAATGAAATATTTAAGTTTTACGTCCGACGTATATGCCGGTTAAGCTAAAGGAGACGGTGGTGAGAAATGAATGAAATGGTGGAATGAAGAAAGTGGGAGAAAACGGAAGAGCCCCGATAAAACCCAGGAGCACGGTGTTTGTCCATCACAAAGTCCACACAGTGCGAGCTGGAACCGAACCAGGGACCCCAAGCATCGTAGGTGAACGCTCTATCACTGAGCCACCGCTCCCCCTGAACGAAATTGAATCCATGAATAAATAAATAAATAAATAAATAAATAAATGAAATGGATCTTCTGGTTTCACCAAACTACAAAATATAAGAAGTAAACCAACGTTGCTTCTCAGCACTGAAGGTAAACAATGCATTAAAACTCCGATGGAAACATTGTTATATTGGATGCACAAAAGTATGAAAATGTTCCCTAATATGCATTTGATCATTTCCTTAAGTTATTGTGAATTAAATGTTTGCTAATCACAAAGATAGCAGCATTCTAGATATGTAACCTAGTGTTTTACACAGCAATATGTGAAAATCGATCTATCTACTACCAAGTTTGATACTATAAACCGATGTAATATGTAGTTGCAAAACTTACTACACAAATACTGCGTACATTACATTACATTCCATTAAAGCAGTGATCTCTCGAGCCATATGGCTTGTCAATGGATAAGCAAACAGAAAAAAAAACCTAACGGATACAAGCTAATATCGGTAGAAGATAGCAAATATAAAATTGTATGTGATATAGATTGGGAGAACCGGAACAGGCAAGAAACTGCAAAAGGTATATGCGAGCTTTTCAGGTTATTGGCTACGATCTTAAGCGTTTCTTCACATTTACGGTGCATATACAGCATAACTTTAAGATATATTTACTCAGTAATACAAACACTCCAAAAACATCCAAAGTCCTTTAATTTCAGCGCCTTTTAATATAAAGTTATTCCTAACAATTCAGGTATGTTCAGGTTCTCCTTTATTTTGGATTCAACTTGCTTGAGTTTATTGATGCATCTTAGAATTCTTTTAGGAAGAGCAATTTTATTTAAAAGTTAGGAAAGTCGGCTTTAGTTGTTTTCCTCTATATACTTATAAAAAACATAATCCGAATAAAATTACAATTGCAGGAATCGCATTTCCAATGTAATTCTAGAGAAATTAAAAATACTACAACAGTACAATATTACAATTGTATGAAATGTATTAATTAGAGAAAGTCTATTTGGGATGGAAACTACATGTCTTCATTAAGTTTCGTGAATATAATAAACTCTATCTGGTATAGAAATTACACATTTTCATTGTTTTGTGAATATAATAAACTCTACTTAGGATGTAAACTACACGTCTTCATTATGTTTTGTGAATATAATATAACAAACTACACTAGCACAATAAAAACAATGAATTTGAAGAAAGTAAATTCATAGCATTTGAAGGGATGGACAACTAGGCCAAAGAACATGCTCAAGTGGTTATACGTTGTTAGTGCATATACTCCTAGCTGCATTCTTTGTGGTTTTCTGGACGTCAAGCCGGTACCCCTTAATTCAGATAGCTATCTAACTACCTCATGATGTTGGGCTAATACCGAAAAATGCATTTCACCATAAATGAGTCCAGAATCGCATACAACAAAGATAAACTACTCGACTACATGAAAGCTCAATGAGAAAATATTTACCATATATTGTCTTACACAGAATTGTACAAGAGAAGAGCCTTTTAACTGTATTGCTAGAAGATACTCTCCCAGAAAAGGAAAATTGCACCGCAAGAGAGTCAGCAATCAGTCTTTTCAAAATGTTGATTACAAGAGATTTCACATCAAGCCCTCCAATTGTAGCCAACATCTTCACCTGTAAAATTAAAAAAGAACAAAGTTATAACACGCTCAACTGTTTTAAGATTTTATTCTATACTATATATTACTTTACTCGTCGTCAGTGCTCGAAGTAGGGGGCTATGACATACACCACCTCAGCAAGATAGTGATCAGCGTTCCCCTATTTCTTACTGATTTTTTCGCGTCCCGGGACGTTCACTTCCTAGGTGTATGGATGGATGATATGCTTAAATGAAAGAAATGGGAGAACCCTGAGAAAATCCGCGCATACGGTGTTTGCTCGCTACAAAGCCCACTTGGCGCCGGTTGTGTTGTGAAGTAATGAAAACAGTGTTATATTAAATTGACTAAATCTTATTACATTTGTTAAAATGCCCCCCCCCCAAAAAAAAAAAGAAGATAAAAGTTGTGATTGCTAAACCCAGTTGTAAGAAACTAAAATGTGAAGAAGAAAATAAGAGAAACTAACGAGACGTAAAGTTCAGAAGTTACCGGAAAACGTCAATGCGAATTCATTTCCACACCATTATCGTGAAAGATGGCCTTTAATAAACTATCAATGTTATAGAATAAATGTAGTGCTTGAAGATGAGGAAAACGTAAATTGAAACGACTGCAGCTTAGAAAAAATCATACATCAAGATAAGAATACTATTGGTATTGCTAATTACGTATTCCATCGTTTCTTAAACTAATTGCGTATACTTACTAATTTTGTCTGGTATGCCCGATTCTCCAGCTTCTTTTCATATGTGTCGAATTCTTCCATTGAAGTTAATGGAATCACGTGGAATATTTGATCATCTTCTTCAGGAATACATCTGGAGTTAATTTCTGTTGCTCCTGCTATCAGTGAGTTTAACTTATTTTCTACAGAAGATACTCTATCGTATACTTCCGTTACCGCAGAAAGTATGTGATTCATTAATCTTCGATCAGAATCTGAAATAAAGTCAATTATGAAATTAAATAATAAAGCAATCTTAAATTTGACAAGTCAGTAAATCAGCTAAACATGTAATGTGAAAATTATAACAGATACTTCTTGACGTGTAGCATAGTCTGAACTGCTGTATCAGTTTTCTGGTAGAACTTATTATTCATGTTGAATCACACTGTATAATGAAATTAAATCCTATCTAGGTTACTTTGATCACTGTAAAATGCGAAGTATATATTCAAATGTTCCGAATGACTCCAAATTGTGAAGATTGTAAAGTTTTCTCTGATCAATTTCCTGCTGTGTCACTCAGTTGTAAATGGATGGTTGATTAAACTAAATGCCATTGAAAAATAAATTTCGACGGTCCAATAATATACCGAAGAGAAATACAAAGGGTTGATTTATTTAAATCGAATGACTTTCTGGAAATACTTGATTTAAATCAATTTACTGTCCTCAAAATAAGAAGACAATGCGGCATTTCTGAGCATTCTGGAACATTAGTCGAATGTGAGTCTGAAACTCGTACCTTAATCCGTACTATGTGACGATAGGATCTTAAAACAAATTTAAACAATACATCAGAATTTTCAATTAAAATTCATGGACGTCTAAAACTTTTATTTATATGGAATGTATTTTTGGACACAGTAGCTACCTGAAAGTTTGTTCTCAATGTGATTAACTAAAAGTGTATTCAAAGTAATTCAAAATTTATGCAGGAAGTAGTATGTCTTAGGAGTCTTTGAAGTTAAGATGATGAAACTCGATATATAAACCCCACATTAATAACAATTAAACACGTGTCTCACCGTTATTCAAAATTCCAGTTCAAAGGGAGAAATTTCTATATTTTCTCCTTTCTACACTAAAATCGACGTTGTCTGTTTCAGTATCACGGAAAAACTAAAACCTTTAAAATGAATTTTTGAAGATAGATAGTACTTGGTTCACGCCAGGAATTTATGACGCAACATTAATTAAAACGTGATTCATACGCGGGAGGAGGGGGTTGAAAAGTATACCAAAAATAGAATATCTCACAAGCCCCTTACATTCGGCACAATATTAATTTCTGACGAAAGATACGGTGATATCTGTCCAGCGTTCTGAAAAAGTCTGAGTGTAAAGGGAAAACATTTCTGTACTCTATAATTCAGTTTTGAAATCACAAAATGGCAAAAGTAAATAAAAATGTTAAGCCGTTAGAAATGAACTGTTAGTACAGGGCACGGCCTGGGTCTCATCAGGATTACAATTCGCTTGAAATATATATATATATATATATATATATATATATATATATATCGTA
Organism: Thermobia domestica; assembly: GCF_964235325.1. Classification (NCBI taxonomy): domain Eukaryota; kingdom Metazoa; phylum Arthropoda; class Insecta; order Zygentoma; family Lepismatidae; genus Thermobia; species Thermobia domestica. The sequence continues at coordinate 82,109 of NW_027656477.1, forward strand.
ATGGTAGACGTTGGGGATGGAGGGACTTTTTCGAAGAAAAAACTTTGAACAGATCAAAATGAATTATCGAGATAGCATTTTAATTGATCTTGGGTCTTGTGACTTAATTTAATAATCCTGAAAGATTGGAAAAGAGAGTTCAAATATAATTCGAATAACTGCAATAAACCTATTCTTTCCCTTCTAAGAACGGCCATTTTAATAAATATAGAGAGGAAAGAGAAAAACATTATTGAAAAGAAATAGCAGAAAAAGCAAACGACACCTTACTACTAAAGGCGCTTATATATACCGGTATATTATTTTATTCATCTTACTGAGTGCCAATAACTTGAAATTAAATAGTTATATACATACAAAAGTCATATTGTATTGTATTGTATTGTATTTATTTCGTCCTTTTTTCATACATTTAGCACTGTATTGCAATGCATATGAAGTGGACACGTCATTTATATATAAACACAAAAGTAAAAAGAACAATAATAATGAAAATTACACACACTAGGTTAATAATTAAACATTACACCTTACATCATATCCATTACATTTTGCATGATATTATTAAAAATAAAGTAAGAGTAATTATTACTTGCAGTGTATGTAGAAATCCTTGAACATATATCAAATGCTAAAAACAAGCAACGACACTGGTTACTGTAGATAATGTAGTTTTTTTTTCGTTAGCAATTCATGTATTCCTCTATCGAGTAAAAGCAGTGTTTTAGTAAATATTTCTGTAGTTCTTTTTTAAATTTAGCAACAGATTTTTGAGTCTTTATATCTTTGGGAAGTTTATTGTATAGCATGATACCCGCGTATTTACACCCTTTTTCATATAATACGGTTCTGTGTTCTACAATGGAGAAGTTTTGTTTGTTTCTTGTATCATGATCATGTTTTTCTTCTACCCGCGTAAGAACACCTTCTAAATGTCTCTTTACAAATATCAGTAGATTTAAAATGTACAAACAAGGTACTGGGAGTATAAGAAATTTTTTAAATATTGGTTTGCAGTGATCTTTTGGTTTAGCAGCCGCCATCATTCTTATTATTCGTTTCTGTATTGTAAAAATTACCTTGGCTTTGTGTGTATTTCCCCAAAATATAATGCCATATGTTAAATTTGACTGGAATAATCCAAAGTAAATCTTTTTTAAAGTAGACTCTTTTAAAACATTTTTGAGTACTTTAATTGCGAAATAAATTTGATTTAATTTTTTACCAAGTTTAGTTATTTGTACATCCCAGGAGAGATTTTTATCTATCCAGATTCCTAAGAACTTAGTGGAGTTCACATAGTCTATTCCGTTATTTTCAATTGAAATATTAACAGGCTGCGTATGTTTGTTGCGGATATGATGAAAATTGATTGCTTGTGTCTTTTCAATGTTTAATTTAAGTTTATTTTCTTTAATCCACTGAGATAATTTATGAAGGATTTCATTTGCATTACCTTCAACATCCTCATTTGTGTTCCCTTTTACTATGATATTAGCATCGTCTGCATAAAGGGATAGTTCTGCTGGAGCAATATTACATGGTAGATCGTTAATGTATATCAAAAATAATAATGGACCTAATACGGATCCCTGTGGTACTCCACATGATATTTCTTGTTTTCCTGATGTGTAGTATGTAGTTTGGTTTGTATCTTTGTTATTGTATGTAATTTCTACTACTTGCTGCCGATTTTCCAGATACGATCTAAACCATTTGGACGCAATGCCTCTTATTCCATAATCTTGGAGCTTTGAAAGAAGATTTCTATGTGACACTAAGTCAAATGCTTTGGAAAGATCAAGGAAAACACCTATACATTTCTCCTTACTATCTAAACTTTTATGTACAATTTCTACAAAATTATATATTGCTGTTTCCGTTGATTTCCCTTTTAGGAAGCCATGTTGCTCGTGTGTTATTAGATCATGTTTAAGTAAAAAGGATGATAGCCGGATACTCATTATGGTTTCTAAAATTTTTGAAAAAGTTGAGAGAAGTGAAATAGGCCTATAATTTTCAAGCTCTGATTTGTCACCTTTTTTATAAATTGGTTTTACTTTTGCAATTTTTAATATACTAGGGAATTCTCCACTTAAGAACGTCATATTTATGAGGAAACACAGGGAGTCAGCAATATATTTAATGCTTTTCTTTACAATACTTGGCGGTATACCATCTACGCCAGCTGACCATTTACTTTTCATCTTCTTCACCACTTTTATTATTTCTACATTTGTAACTGGATGCAGATACATTGTATTGTTGCAAGTTTTTGAGAATATTTTCGTGGGCATTGCTAGCTCACTATTGTACGTTTTTGATAAGTTGCTGTAATAATTATTAAATAGGTCAGCTATTGTACGAGGATCTTTAATTACGTTGCCATTTTTAATTACCTCTAAATTACCATCATCATTACGAGTGTTTACACTTAACTCGCTTTGCACTAGTTTCCACAACGCCTTCGACTTATTATCGGATTTTTTAATGATTTTGTCATTGTGTAACTGTTTTGCTGCTTTCAGAACTCCTTTATATATGTTCTTATATCTTTTGTAATATGTCTCTGTATATGGTGATAGATTTCCTTGTGTTTTAGCCTTGTTAAGAAGTCTCATTTTTTTACTTGCTATTCTGATCCCTTGTGTTACCCAGGGTTTTGATTGTTTTCTTGAAGTTACACATTTTACAACAGGGAATGCTAGATTGAAATAGAATGTTATGGTGTCAATGAAGTAACTGAAAGCTTCATTGACCTGGTTATACAAGTAAAGCTCGTTCCAATTTTCTTCCCTGAGGAGGTGATTAAAATATTGTATATTTTCATCATTAAATTTTCTTTTGTACGTTACATTACTTGTTCTTGTATTACAAAAACTTTTATTGGGAGTTACATGTATATCGAGTACTTGGGCAAGGTGGTCTGAAAAACCACTGTTGAAGACGTCTACTGTGTTGTAGTTAAGATGTTTGCTCACTATGAACTGGTCAATTGCACTTTTGGAGCATTTTGTGATTCGTGTGGGAACTTTAACAACTGCCTCCATATTAAATGAATCTAGAAGAAGTTCTACCTCGTGTTTTATCGGCTGTAAAAAATCTATGTTGATATCCCCGACAATTACGACAGTCTTCTTGATTTTCATAAAATAATTTAGAATGGTGTCCATCTTATTTATAAAGATTTCTATATCACTGTCAGGAGTTCTATATACACATACAATTACAAAGTTATAATCTACAATTTCTAATGCACAACTTTCAAAGTGTTTTTCTACATTTAAATATTTAAACCTAGTACATTCTCTCGTTTTTAGGTCCCTTTTTGCATATATACAAGCCCCTCCTCTATCTCTATTATGTCTGCAGTATTGTGCTCTTAGCTCAAATTGAGGAATGCCTAGGTATTCTAAGCAGCCTGATTGTAACCAGTGCTCTGTTATACAAATTAAATGTACTCCTAACAGTCTGTCCAAAAGAAGTTCTTCTAACATGCTCTTTTTATGAAACGTAAACCCTTGTACATTTTGATGAAAAATGACTATATTATTGCTATTATGTTTGTAACCTAAGTTGTCAGACTGTATACTTTGATAACATGTCTGCACTCCAACAGTATCACTCTTACTAGACCGTAGATTTAATTTATTGTCAATTAGACGTTTATCAAAACTGGAATTTTCTTTACGGATGTCTTTGTTTTGGGTGATGATCCTACCATAAAAAATAATCCGGACGATGTGTTGGAGGCTTTCTTTGTCTTTTTGATTTCCTATGTATATTGTCCTGATGTGATGTAATTTCTTGAGGAGAAACAATGTCATTTGAAGCACCCCTATTTGCAATATTCGATTCTACACTGATATCTTCTTCATTAGATAGTATGGCATAATTTTGTCTTCCATTTACTACTCCAGAACAGATCGTTTCGTCGATTGACTTTTGCGAAAACTTACTGTTACATGACCTAGCCGGTGTGCTAATGCTTGTTTTCCTGTTTGTACTTACAATATTGCTAGCTTTTGGTTCATCTTCTACACTATTACTCGCTAAACAAAGACTGTTGTTATTTGTTGGAACTTTCCATGTTGCTGGAATAGCATGGCATATCTTCTTCTTGTTCTGGATATACTTTGCCAGTAGCTGGCTTACCTGTTTCTTACCTATTTTATTTAAGTGCATTCCATGCTTGGTGAAACAGTTTCTTTCTAGATTTGAGAGGTCAACAAAGGTTACATTAGGCTGACCTTTACATATTTTTTCGAATTTCCTATTCGTTGATTTAATTAAATCATTTACGCACGAGCTTTCGATTAGATCATATCTAATTGGAATGCCTATTACAACTATATTACAAACTTTATCTTTGAGTAATGACACAGCACTGATTAGCGATAAACAAATTTAGCTTGGATAATTTTACAATCTCATTAAAGACATTGTCGTCGTAATAAATTTAGCAAGGGAGTATAAGAGATTTGTATTCAATTTATAAACGAAACATAATAACTCTTGTACTCATTAATGATAAAAATAATTGTGGTACTCTTTGGTAATATAAATATCGCCTCATTTCAATTATGATCTCATTAAGATATTATCTGTGGAAGGACTGCAAAATACGAAAATTGTCACAATTTTCGGAAAGAGTTACTGAAATTTCCCGGAGAAGATCTCGAAGAAGTTTGCGCCAAACTGTAACTGTTACGTCTGAAAAATGATGGTATGTAGATAATTTGCTAGTAATTTGGTTCGATTCTGTGTTGGGCCACAAATAGTAATTTCCATTCATTTGCCTAAAAAAGGATTTTTTTATATATTGACTCGGTTTATTGTCCGTTTTCGTAGAAAGTCTACCGAAACTCAACTTGTCCGCTTTATGTTTGAAAGATGGTAGCATGTAGATAATTTGGTAGTATTTTGGTTGGATTCTGTGTTGAGCCACTAATGGTAAATTCCATTCATTTGCACAAAAAAGGTATTGTTTTTATATATT